>NW_018128249.1:223864-283333 GCF_001952655.1 Monopterus albus | reverse complement strand
ATTAGGGGAAAGACGCCTTTGAGCAGCCCAGTCGGGATGGGGTCCAGGAGACCTGTTGATGATTTAGATGAAGCAATTGTTGAGGTCAACTCAGATAGATCTATAGGGGAGAAGTAGTCCAAGTATAAATGAGGTCTTACAGATGTTTCTAAAGCCATTGTAGTAGATGGCACATCTGTGAGAGCTGTGGGAGTGGTCCGACCAATTTTTTTCTCTAATAGTTGTGATTTTATTTGTAAAGAAGCTCATGAAGTCATTGCTGCTGAGATCTAAGGGAATGTTAAGCTCAACAGCACTGTGGCTCTTTGTCAGCCTGGCTACAGTGCTGAAAAGAAACCTGGGGTTGTTCTTATTTTCCTCAATCAGTGATGAATAAAATGTGGTTCTGGCACTATGAAGGGCTTTCTTATATGTTATTAAACTATCTTTCCAGGCTGTGAAAAACTCTTCTGACTTAGTGGAGCGCCACCTCCTTTCCATTTTTTGTGATGCCTGCTTTAGGGAGCAGAGCTGCGAGCTGTACCATGGGGCTAGCCTTCTCTGTTTCACTGCCTTCCTTTTCAGAGGGGCAATGGTATAAGTGTATTACGCAGGAAGGCTGCAGTACTATCAACAAGATTATCGATTTGTGTGGGAGTAAGGTTAAGGTGGCCTCCTTCCACTGTGTTGGCAAACGGCACTGAAGTAGATAAAGATGGAATTATTTCCTTAAACTTGGTAACAGCATTGCCAGATAGACATCTGCTGTAGTGGAATTGTTTCCCACATAGAGTATAATCCATTAATGGGAATTCAAAAGTTATTAGAAAATGGTCAGACAGAAGAGGGTTATGGGGAAAAACTATTAAGTGTTCAGTTTTGATGCCATATGTCAGAACCAGATCAAGAGTGTGATTAAAACAGTGAGTGGGTTTATTTAGTTTGAGAGAAGCCAACTGAGTCTAATAATGAACAGAATGCATTGTTGAGGCTGTCATTGTCGGCATCTACATGAATATTAAAGTCGCCTACTATGATTATTTTATCTGTACTAAGCACTAAATCAGACAGAAAGTCTGAGAATTCACTTAAAAACTCTGAATAAGGAGCAGGTGGACGGTATACAATAACAAACAGAACAGGCTTTTGAGTTTTCCAGTTTGGGTGTGAGAGACTCAGGGTGAGACTTTCAAATGAGTTATAACTATGTTTAGGTCTAGGGTTGATTAATAGGCTTGAGTCAAAGATCGCTGCCACGCCACCACCTCGGCCTGTGTTTCGAGGGATGTGACAGTTACTGTGACCAGGTGGAGTGGATTCATTTAGACCAACATGTTCTTCCTGCTGTAACCATGTTTCAGTAAGACACAATAAGTCAATGTGATGTTCACTTATCAAATCATTCACTAACAGAGATTTAGATGAGAGAGATCTGATATTTAATAGTCCACATTTGATTGTCCTATTACTTTCTACTATAAGAGGAGTCATCTTAATTTTAATTAGGTTCTTATGAATAACTCCTCTGGAGTTGATTCTTGATTTATATAATTTAGGTGGGCAGGGGGCAGACACAGTCTCTATGGGGTACTGGGAGTGTTAGGTGGGTAGCAGCTGCAAGGAGACAGCAGGGAGGCGTGTAAGACTGTGACCCTGCATCCTGGACTCAACTCTGGGTTGTCATAATTTAGGTTGTAAAACAAACTCGTCCAGATTTCTAGATAAGAGAGCCGCACCACCCAAAGTGGGATGGATGCCGTCTCTGCTAATCAGACCAGGTTTTCCCCAAAATGTTTTCCAGTTATCTATGAAGCCCACATTATTTTCTGGGCACCACCTAGACAACCAGCGGTTGAATGACGACATGCGGCTAAACATGTCATCACTGGTCACATTGGGTAGGGGTCCAGAGAAAACTACGGAGTCCGACATTGTTTTAGCGAAATTACACACCACACACACATACAGTGTATTATGTACTTCCAGCACAGAGAGGAGGTTCTGACTTGTGTCCATTTGTTAACTGTATCCTCTAGTGTTTCTTGACCACTAACACTGCTAAGGAGATAGAGTTCGATAAGTGGGTCCCTGTTCTGTTTGTGCATTGCTAGCATGCACATGAGTATTGTTCAGTTCTCAGCCCTGTTCTCATTCCTGGATGTCTGTAATGTCTTAAAAAGTCATCAGTGAGTAAAAAAAAAATTGAGTCCAGTGCCACGTGAAATCATGGCATACATTGTATGCCGATGACTCCGTTTTTTATTGTTGTCAGCTACTGATTACAGCTACTGTGAGTTAAGAAGTAGCATAATAAACTTCACTTGACACTTTAGTCAGAGGGCTTTTTGCACATGGATCAAACCAAGGTACCTTAAAGCAAAACATTTGGGTTTATATGATAAAAATGAGGCTGCCACCAGCAAGTGTAAAAAAGGCAATTTGTTGTTTTATGTGGGTTATGTGCCATATTATTTCTACAGTCTTTAATCAGATGTTACTATTGTGAAAGTGTACTTTTATAGAATCTTTTCTTCTTGCACTAGGTGGATGTTTTTGTTGCCATGGATTATCACAAAAGGAGTTATGGCAGTTTCCATGGACGTGTCCACCTACAAGGCTCCTCGCCCATGGATGCCTCTCTGGTCATCACAGATATCACTCTGGAGGATTATGGGAGATACAAATGTGAAGTAATTGATGGGTTGGAAGACGGAACAGCAGTGGTGTCCCTTGACCTAGAAGGTATAATAATTGCGTGAACTAAATCTTTAAAGTGGGAAAGCATGTGGCTCTTTTTCCACCTAAAAATAAAATGTCTGGTAAATGTCACTGTACTGTAACAGGCTGCAGGCAGACTAAATTTATCACGAGCAGCAACTGCCTGGGGGAATGTCAGGAACCAGTGTGTTCTGTAAGCTTAGTGTACATCAGTGCCAGAACAGCTTCATTATGTTTGAGAGTAGCCGAGACATCAGCCCTTACTGCCTGGAGCCAAAGAACGCTGGCACCAGACTGGCAGGGAAACAGCTGTGCTTACACAGCAGGATGTGCTTTCGCTTTTGGCCATTAGGTTAAATGACAGGAATGACTACAAAGCCCAGAGGATGGATCCTCATTTTGTCAGCTAACTGCATGTCCTCTATCAGATCTTTGTGTGCTCTCTTTTCCTGTTTCCCACGCTCCATGTAGGTGTTGTCTTCCCCTACTTCCCCCGCCTGGGTCGCTACAACCTGAATTTCTATGATGCTGAGCGAGCATGTCACAACCAGGATGCCATAGTGGCATCCATTGACCAGCTGTATGATGCGTGGCAAGAAGGGATGGACTGGTGCAATGCCGGCTGGCTGAGTGATGGGTCAGTCCAGTATCCGGTCATCACCCCCAGAGAACCCTGTGGAGGCAAGAACATGGTGCCAGGCATTCGCAACTATGGCCAGAGGGACAAGGACAGGAACCACTATGATGTGTTCTGCTTCACCTCGTACTACAAAGGTGAGGGACACTATACCCGTGTGTGTGTGTGTGTGTGTGTGTGTGTGTGTGTGTGCGTGTGTGCTCACCTTTATTTACCCAGGTGGCTCCCCAAGACAATAGTCCAATAAAACAGCAGGCTGGCGGGTCAGACCTCTGCCACTGTTGGTTGAACAAAGAACAGTGAGTTTCTCATCAGAATCTTTGCTATGAGAATAAGCACTGAACACAAAGTACAGCTCAGGTTGATGGAAATGTCTTTAGTTTTGCAAGTATTTCATCATAAACCAACAAATGAAAAATACATAAAAAGCCAGAAGATCACCAAAGTTGCATTTCATTGTAAATGAAATATCAGTGTCAGAACCAAATTTCAGGGCAATTCATCCAATAATTTCAAGATATTTCCCTCAGAAACACAAATGCTTAACCTATGGTAGAAATAACAGAAACCTGAGTAGCAGGTTCAGTCACAAATTTACCTACTTAATAGGTGAATAAATAGAGGAGATAGTCTGACGAAGCCAAAACTCCTGTGGCAACTTCCCCATGAGAACAACAGGTTTCAGCTCACGACCATCATGATGGAAAAGAAAATGTTCACAGGATGAGCACGAAATGCTGATCTGATGTAAATCAAAGTTTAACTAAGAGATCCTGAAACTGACATGAAGTTTTACGCTGATTATTTCTCTAGCGAAGTGTCACCACTCATTTTGTGTATGTTAAACTACAAAAGCACACTGTACCGTACAGTGGTGTTACACGGTGATGTGTTTTTTCCCCTCGTAAACAATCTTTGGCTGGATACAGACTCCAGCTGCAGAGAGCCCGTTAACTAGAAAGCACATTTTAGCTGTTACTGAATTAATGTTGATTAGCTGCAGCTGCTCTAATCTGCTGCTGATGTCATTTCAGCAGGTCAAAGCAAAAGTCCACAAGCAGGAGGAAAGATGAGAGGTTGGATTAAAGATCTGTTAGCATCAGAGCTAGAAAGAAACACGGTATTTTACCAACTGTGAACACAGATCCAGAAGAAAAGCATCCTCTTCGGTGTTCAGTCTTTCCTCTCTACTGAAGCCCCGATGGCTCTGTATCTGTGGGCACTGACCAAGAGCCAGTTCCTAGAGAAGCAACCTGCTAAAGGCTGAAATGTGCTGCCCTACTAATAAAATTTGTGAAGGAGAGGTCATCGTTTTAGATACCTTATAGTGATAAATGCTTAATGCTTGTAGTTTAAAGTTGAGGTACATTCATTTGTGATGCTTGTTCTAAGAAGCACCTGCATATCACAGAAATGCTGCAGCTGTTAGTGGCTGTTGATGGGGATTCAGATTTTCATTCACAAACATGCATTTGTTATGTTTTTATATCTTTATGTCTGTTCGGTGTGTTTTTGTCTTCCCAGGTCGGTTCTACTACCTGATCCATCCCTCCAAGTTAACCTACGACGAGGCGGTCAGGGCTTGTCAAAAAGATGGTGCTCAAATAGCCAAGGTCGGCCAGATGTATGCTGCCTGGAAGCTACTGGGATTTGACCGCTGTGACGCCGGCTGGTTGGCTGACGGCAGCGTCCGTTATCCCATCTCCAACCCCCGCCGGCGCTGCAGTCCCACAGAAGCTGCTGTGAGGTTTAATGGCTTCCCCGACAAAAAGCACAAGCTGTACGGAGCGTACTGCTTCAAGAGCCTCAACTGAGCTACAAACACACACACACACACACACCGGCAACCTGTAAACACATACAGTACATGCACACCTTAGCCCTTTACCCTACTCTAAACCCAATCCTACCTTTAGCCATCAAACCATGTCTTCACAATGCTAAAATGTCCTCACAATGATGGGTTTGAACTAAAATGTGTCCACACAGCCATAGAAACACAAACACAAACACACACATACACACACACACACACACACACACACACACACACACACACTAGTGGAGTGAAGAGGGATTTGAGATATGAACCAACACATTCAAACTGTGATGCTTTGTTTCATGGAAACCTTAAGACAGATTCCTGTTGCTTTGTCATCTGGGACCTGATGCTCTACGATGGGTAGTTTACACATATTTAAGGTTCATATTATTTAATCAATGAATCTGAGAGGAAGAGGGTGGGCTGGTGGGGGGTGGTGGACATCACAGCTACAGTACAGCCATTCTGTCATTCAAGAATGGACTGTCCTATTACAAGGGACGACACATCTGAACTAAGAACGGTGTAACATCAGAATTCCTGGACTGAAACTTTGGGCACTTATCTTGTTTTGTTCAGGACCTGAAAGAACAACAAAGCCATGAAACACTGCTGAACAAGAAAGATTGAATGTCACAGGAACACGAGCTCAACCGATCTTTGCTGTCCATTCTTAACAAGGTGCTATGACTGGTACTTTGTACGTCATCATACCGTCCAGTATTTTGCGTCTTTATACAAATGTGTTGGACCAAACATCGTCTCATCGCTAACAAGAACAAGGAGCATCAATGCTTAGCATTATCTTTTATATGTAGAATGTGATCATATAGAAATGTCTATCTGTTAATGAATTGTTTTATATATATATATACTTTAGAAATATTTACATTACTATATTTGTCTTTTTGGCCAAATTATGCAAGACTCTTGTTTACTTAAAACATAACAGAGGAAAAACTCCACAGTACAAAAAAGATAGAAATGTAACTTTGCACTGACCATACAGAAGATGCCTACAGCAGAGGAGAGTAGTTCGCCCTATGCAGCAAAATAAAATGCCTGGCATTAATAAACACAGGACTGTGCTGCAGAGTACTGTTACTCTACAAGCTCAGTATCTTAGTTTGGCTTGAACCTCAGAGCATGAATTAGCTTCGCCAAGCACACAGCAGCGCAGCTCTCAGTGTAGCGTGATACGCACTCTCTAGCACCTCGAAAAACTGGTATTTTTGATACAAACATTGTAGTTTATTATAGTGAATGAGCCACGTTTGTGTAACCAGCTCTCTGTACTCCACGACATAGTCACATCCTGTCACTTCGCTAATGCCAAACCTAGCGGGGAACAACAAAAACAGTTGTTTCATCTTTTATTCAGTAGCAAATATCTTCATGATCCCACAGATGTCTTCTGTGTGCCAAGAATCATTAAATCAAAACCAAAACTAAACCAAACTAATATTATAACTAACTTTAACTATAGAAGGCCACAGCGATACCTAACGTACAGTTTTAATTACATTTTTGGATGAAAAATATTTAGCAACTTTTGCCATTACAGGAAACGAGAAACTAAAAAAAAATCAGCTTTGAAACTAAAACCATTTGAGCACAATGGGGAACACTTTGTAGTCATGGAGGAAGGTACGGCGTGCTAAGGTCACACATGGGACCTAGCCAGACTCTCAGTGAGCATGGCTTTCCTGGCAGCAAACCGCTCCCTGAATGCTGTCTAAGCTCTGCAAGTAAGCTCTGCAAGACTCTGGACCGTACAACCTGGCTCTGGGCGGGTCTGCGGCCAACCTCCACCGGCTGGCTGAATGAGACAAAAATACAATGCATTCAAAAAAATTATTCCTGTATGGAGGAACTCAGGGTTTCTTCCATGTAAGGATATCAGAGGATAAACTGTGTAAGCTCACTGCACACAGTCCCAGCTGGCCCTGGCACTGGTTTAGGTCATCTACTTGGACCTGGTGCACCTTAGCTTTACTTGGCCCCATGTTTGACAAGCCTCTGAATAATCAGTCCTGCTACATTTATCACTGAAGGACTGCTGGACAAACCGAAGAAATAGCTTTCTGTAATGAGTAACCACAGATGATGTGGGAGATAACTGTGGTTTACAGAACAGCTGTGAAGTAAGCACAGTACTGAAGAGTCCACTGCAGCAGATGTTCCTTTTAACTTGTATTAATTTCAGTCATTTTAAACAATTTCCAAACAACATCAAGTGTCACTTTGTTAAACGAATGTTTCAACTTTTAGAGGAGTGCAACCCATAGACTGTATTTAAAAATAGACAGCATCTCTTGAAACCTCCACAAGTGGCCCGCCCCCTGCTGGCTAGTTGCAGTATAGGTCATAAACCACACCCCCTCCATGTTAGTGGATGAGATATGAGCCAACACAAAAGTGCCAGGTACAAATCAAATAAAATTTTCCCAAAGGAGATTTCTCTCATTTTAGGTAGATATCATCACACTGAGTTATCTACAAGTGTTTATTTTTCTGATAGGTTTTGTTTTAAATAAGTTATTTTACAATATAAAAACAGGCTTATTTTGTATGATTAGTGGCTTTGACTGGTGGTCTGATACCATAACTCCACCTCTGGAGGCTACTGTGCACAATCTGGTTGCAAAGTGCATCACAAGATGGCAGCTTGGCTTCATTTTTGCATAGTTGTAGGAAATGGTAATGTGTCGTCCATCTTTACATACAGTCTACGGTGCAACCTCACGTCAAGACTTTAGCAAGTTGCAGCACCACACGGAAATAGTTTCAGCTTTTAACAGCCCATAAAACCATAACTGGGTCTTTTTACATTTCAGTTTCAAGAAACAGCATATTTCATGTTAGTTTGTAAAATTTAGAGGTGCTGATTAATATCTCACATCTGTCTGTTAAATAAAGCTACAGCCATCAGGCAGTTAGCTTAGCTTAGCATAATGACAGGAAATGGGGAAACAGCTTGTCTGGTTCTGTCCAAAGGTAACAAAATCAGTCTAGCAGCTGACTTATTGACTCAGTTTTTATATAAATTAAATTAAACAAATGGAATAGAAGGCGTTAATTGATGAGCTTTAGAGATCCCGTTAGATGGATTTCTTAAAAACCCTGGACAGAACAAGGCCTGTTTCTTGAGCGAATTGTCTCCTGGCTGTAGTTTTCTTATTTAGCATACAGTCATGACGGTGGTATCAATATTCATGTATAACTTTTAGAAATTTGATTTGTTACCTTCTGTTTTCTGTACTGTGTGACTAAGACTGCTCATCTGGAGCCATGTTAATAACTGAAGCATACAAGGAAACATTTGGTGCCCAAAGACAAAAGGACAATAAAAAGGTACCTACACGATGACTCTGCCTCTACTTCTTCACACAGGCCCCTCTGAGTTTTGTGTTTATCTGAAATGCATCAGGACAACCTATGAGCAACCATGCTGCAGTTGCAAAAGTTAAATAAAAGTCAAATAAAAGAGTTCATGCAGGCTGGAGCCGAGCTGTAATTGACTTCTTTTTGCAGAGAGTGCCAGGTGTAATTCCTGGGAAATGCCGTAATGTGCTCAATGTGTTTCCAAAGGGAGGGGTGCTGCTTACACAAATGTTTTCCTGACAGAAACACAGAGACCAGTCATGGTGCTGTTTTCAGTTGACTCACTAACTGAAATGCAGTACAGAGCCAAAGCGTGGGACTGTTTTAGAAACTGAATGACGGCATCTTGGTTGCATGTTTGTTTGAATGTGACCAACAGGACAGCAAAAGTGTCAGACCAGCTTTTATCAGCATTCATTTACTCTGACTGTCTACAAATAAGCTCATATAGTATTTTCTAAAGGTAAATATCTACATGGATGCACCACGTTTAATCTCATTACAAAAACTACGCTTTGCTTTTCAGGATACCCTGCATCTCTTTACTCCTGTCAGAGTTCAGGAGGAAGCATCTGCTAAGAGCTTTCCTAACTATATCATTCATATTGTCAAAAATATCCCGACCAAACCCAACAAGTATTTATGTGTATTACAGCCTGATGTATCTCCATCCTCTGTGCCATACAGCTCCATTGTGTCCAAAAACTATTAAAACACATCAGTGAGCCACACTTTTGTGGTGGGTGACATGAGAGCCTAAATTCATCTGCTGCTGAAGATGGACCTCAGCAAATGTCCTACTGTATGTCCTCCTGTTTAGGAAATCAGTGAGGTGTTTTTAAAAATACAACTACACATGTTTGATTTTTGTAAGTCCAACATTTGCTGTCATTTTACCTGTGCTACTAAATGCTACTCTATGTTCACCAACTAGTCGCTAACCAACTAGCTAACTAGAGTTTTGGCGCTTTAAGGTGACAAGAAATAAAACAGCACAAGAAAGGGAGATTGTGTATTAATAATTACTGCACACACAGCTGACAATCACAGTAAAACCAGGATGGCGGACATTGTTACAGAAAGAATCAAACGATTACATGAAAATAAGCTTTTGTGCCACAGATACAGTAAACCCCATCAGCCGCATGGAGTAGAAAGACATTTAAGAATGTATATACACCAACAGTATATGAAAAGGACAATGTATGAAGAACATAAAAACAAGAATGTAGAGGATGTAGAAGTCATGTCTTTTTCACATTCCCTTATTCGCTGGACTTAAAAACAGATTCCAGATCTGTAGCAAAATGCAACATACAGTATGTCTGGCTAAGAACACTTCCAAACCCAAACTAGCATGTTTAAAATCAGGACAATTCTGGCAATGAACTTGTTGGGTTGATTTGAATCACAGCACAATAAAAAGCATCAACATTGCTAAAGAGCAAACAAAACGGCAGCATGCGCTGCATAAATGTTTTCTCTATCAGGAAACAGCCGGACGATCTGTAAACAGCAAGTCATCATTAACAGAGTCACTTCATTTCCAATGACCTTTACTTATTATCAGTCCATTCATAGTTTTAAAGGATATAATATAAGTTACACTGATATGGCTTCTTACAGTATCTCCTTTATATGCTATGATTAATAGCCACAGCACATTCACCACACATTCATGTTGATCAACCGTCCCCTCTGAAATGTTTTTGTATTGATAATGGGCCAGTTTTGTTAGCATCTACTTGATACTCAGCCCTGCTGATGGTTTCACGCTGCTCAACCAAGCAACTGCTGGAAGTGGGAACATTTCACACAAAGGCAAGAAAGAGGGTGAAGAGGACATGTGTTTTCTGGCCAACAGGAGACTGTGGAGAGACCGTCATGACCTGACAAAGCAAGTGTAACAGACACAGCTGAAGTTGTCAGCAGGCTACTTCTGGTAGTGTTGTTAGTCCGACTACACTGTGAACAGTGCGGAAGCACTTAAAGGAGTAATCCAGCAATTAAAGATTGCATTTCTATGACATTTCCATCCACCTTTCTTATGCACACTTTCAATTTGTGCAGAAAAAACTTAAGTGGAAACACAAAAATCTCAAAATATAGCAAAAAAGTGCTTATACTTGATAAAAAACTAAATAAGTGACACCACCACCGCTGACTCCAGAGACATCATACTGATGCAGCAAAGAGTGAAATGTAGTCGAGACTGTTAATCAACCTGCCACTTTACTTAATTCCTTTACCTGGTTTAGTTTTGACAAAGCAGAAACCTATCTCTAGAATGTAATCAATGCAAAAATGATCAAATGTAAAAGATAATTATGACAAAAAGCAACAACACAAAATGTGTAGCAAGCTAACGTCCTTCCAAAATGTTTTTTAATCTTCACAAATATTCATGCAGACATAACTTATAGCATTAAAACTAAATTTAAGGATCCTCCGAGTGTAATTTACTTTGTAGTTCCTGTATTCAAACTCTTATCTTTGTAGTATTTTCCCTCAAATTTCTGGTTGTGTGGGTCTGTCACCCCTGTAATCCACATCCACTAGCTCTGCTTATAATGTCTGAGTGCGAAAATATCACTGCTAGCAGTCTAGCTTGTTAGCTTGGCCTGGCCTCACAAGTTGTAATGGTTCTTTGAAAGTCTCCTGCTAATATGTGATGTGAAGGAAATGCTTTCAACAAACCTCGAGGATGCACACAATGCATGTTGCTAAGAAATACAAAATGTAAACATAACTTTATTTATAAAAGACTCAACACGCTTAGCAGATTGTGTCGAGTCATGAGAAAGTAAACAGCTCTACGGACCAGCCCTGTGTAGTGTTTACACAGTGAAGCCATTAGGCCGCTGGTCTTTCTGTTTGGAGCGCTGTGGTGTTGTAGGAGGATTTGATATAACCTAAGATAACTTTACTAATGAACTAATCCAGCACTAGTGTTACGGTTCAGATCCTGGAGCATCTGTGAACAAGGCACAGGGGAAATATCTCCCTGGTCCTCATCAGAGCCATTGATAGACAGCTCAGTGCATCACTCTGTCTGTCTATCAATGACTCTGCACTGACATGGCCAGCCCGCTGTGATCGGCTCCCGCCACAAAGCTGGACCACAAATGGAGTCAGCGTCTCATTGGATCCTTGCTGTGTGTTTGGAGTCAGAACTGCTGGAACTGACTCTGGGAAGGGACCCAGGAGCTCGGCAGGATGTTCTGACTCTGCTGGTGCTCTGCGTTTCCATCGTGTTTCTGACTCCTGGCGTGATGGTGGTCATAGTGCCTGTGTTCTTGCTCACTGTGGTGCTGGAGAGCAGATGATCTGTGGTAGGTTGCAGCTGAGAAGTCAGATGGAAAGGAGAGTTAACAGACCATTGTGCAGCCTTCTGCACCAAAGCAGTGACTCTGCTACAGTGTACTCTGAACAGGATGCCCCAACATCAGCACTCACGTCTCATGCAGGTGACTCTGGGCGTGTCCCACTGGCCGTCATGTCGGCAGTGAATAGTGGGGGCGTGCCTCTGGATGAAGCCCTGTTTGCAGTGATAGCGGACCAGCGAGTTGATCTCGTACCGAGGCTTCGTGGCCCCAAACACTCGAGTATTCTGCACCACAGGCGGCTGCCCACACGACACTGGGTGGTAGGAAACAAAATGTCCAGTGCTAAATAAAAAGTATTCCTGGATTAAAGACCAGTGCTAATAATCTCACATACATTTTCTCTTTGAATATGACGATTCAGAGATGGAATATTTGCTGGAGGTTGTTACTGTTGTTGACTTGTATGACTTGCTTGACTTATTGTAGGGACTCAACTTGACTTGCTTGATTCTCACCGCAGTAACTTGGGACTTACTTGAGGTTTGAAGATTAAGACTTGAGACTTGCTTGTGACTTGCACATGTGTGATTTACTCCCACCTCTACCTTACACAGACATGAAGATAATAGAACATAGAAAGAAAAAAAAACCCAAAGAGAGCAGTTTGATCTGATTTGAGCCCATGATAGTGCAGGTTGGTAAAAGTGGTTACAGAGCCTTGTTCTGCAGGTGATGTTTATGTTTCATTACTTTCATTTGAGAATGACGCTATCCACTAGGAGTAACTGTTGGTTTCTGGGTCTCTGGACACATAATAAAACAACCATGTATGGTGTTGGAACTTGGATGTGACAGGGTACGCACATGAATCACAGCCCAGTGTGAAACATTTACCCATGGGACTCCTAATAGGAGAATCTGGACAAGCTTCAGACTAAATGTTTGCAAATAACTTATGAAAAAATGTGCCAAACATACAATTAGCAGCCATGTCATAAACATTTTGTAGCTTATGGATTAAAGCAAGCAAAAAAAAAGTCCCTGAAACTGTCTCCAAACTGGTTTTGTGTGTGTGTCTGTGTGTGTGTGTGTACCTGTTCCCTTTTTGCAGGTGAACGTCAGCTGATAGTTGCACGGCACATCGTTCCACTGCCCCCCCTCATGCCAAATCATCACCACACAGTCTTCTCCTGACTGGAAGAAGCTGTCGGGCTGGTTCGGCCTCCAGTAGTCATATTGCTGTCAGAACACAGTTTTCACAGTTTTACCTTGATGTGAAGCACCCAGTAACTGCTTCATCCTGAGCGTATAACAACCCGGGTCATGACTTATTTCAAGATGATCGCCATAATTACTCTGCCACTATCAATACTGCTCAACCGTACGTGTGTGTATAAAGGAGATGAAGTCTATCCCCAGGAGGAGACGGTGCTTATTCATCATGTGACTGGATGTAATTCATAGGAAAACCAGACTGTGGTGCTACTGGGACAGCCAGCAGCACAGGGGTGCACAGACCTCAGGCTTTCTGCAGCTTATATGCAGGAGGAACTCCAGAGAAGTTTTAGTTTGTATTAAAACAAGACCATAAGAAAATGAACATATTACTATGCAGCCACCGAGAACTGTACAAAACATGCACTCTACTGTATGCACAAGCTTCGTCCCTGGACAAATCTAATCCCACTAAGGGTGTGACTCTGTTCAAAATGATAACACATTACAACAGCCCCTGCAGTTTCAGGTTTCAGGGTCTCTGCTCTGACGGGGCCCTGCGTGCACTGTAAATTCAGCTCACATGCTTCAACAGCTGAGAAGTCCCAGCAGACGGTAAACGTGTGTGTGTGTGTTTCCTGAAGTCTGGACACAGACGAGTGCAGTGGTTGGTCCGGAGATGTTAGGCATCACTACCAGCACCAAGGAAGTTCTATGTCTCTGCTTTGTCTCAGCTGAGCAGGAGAAGGTTTTCATTCCTCTGTGCTGGTGTCACAAGCTGGAATCACACCTCCTTCACTTAAACAGATGTCAAACCCTCCTGTCTTCAAGGGGAACGTTAACTGTCAGGTAGCATACCTAAATAAAATATAGATGTTTGCACTAAAGCGTCAATTAGCAAGTATTTTCATTACAGATCAATCTGCTGAGCATTTTCTTGATCCAAAGTGTCATTTTCAACCAACAGTTCAAATCAGCTCCATTCAGTTTAAAGTGATATACACGAGAGAAAAGCAGCAAAGTGTCGCATCTGAGAAGCTGGAACCATGTAATGATAACTGACTGAAGAGATCGATCGTTTATCAGAATAGTTGCTGATTAATGATCTGCAGGTCGACGGATCGATTAGTCAGATACTGTACTTGCTACAGTTTGAAATTCAAAGTGTCGTGTACTCCACTGTTCTCCCTTCCTCCCGGATCCATAATCTAGGCATCAGTTTTACTCAGTCTCTCACTGGAGAGCCACGTTAACCAAACTTCCAAACCAAGTCATCTTTCATCTTAAAAATATTGCATGCATTCAGTTGTACCGACCATTCTCTGCTGCTGACACTCTGGTCCATGTCACTTCCAGACTCAACAGCCTCCTCTGCTAAACTCCACTAAACGTTCCCACACTAAGCACTTTCAGAACAGCAGTCACCTTTTTAAAGCTGCTTTAAACTGCAGTTCTTCCCTCCACCTTTGCTCCTTTTTATACTTTATTACCTACATCTGCTCTCTCTTTTTAAAATTGAAGCTTTATTGCTTTTTTGTTTTATACATTATTGACAGTGTGTGGGCTTTATCCTCTGGGAAACATGAGTGTCAACTCAAAATGGAAATTCATCCAGTAGTTGTTGAGATGTTTTAGTCTGGACCAAAGTACTGGATCCACTGAAACTGCCATCCACAGAGCTAACGTGGCTAAAAGTGCGTGAACGACAAGTAAAATACAAGACTTTCTTCTTCTTTTATAGATAAACTAGCTTCATCAGACACTCGTGGTGCCTCCACAGACTGAGCTCTCTTACCATTGGATTGCCATCAGTCCATCTGAAGTCTCTCTCAAACATCTTGTCGTTCAGGCCGATCCACTGGTAATCACTGCCCAGACCTGCAGAGGCAAAAACATCACAAGTCTGAGTCTGGGTTAATGTAAGTCATTAAAGCATCAGGAAACAGAGCAAGGTCTTGATCAGGATCATTGCTCAAAGGATTTTGTACTTTGAGATGACGTTGACTTTGCAAGTCTGTGGTTTTTGTCTGTGTGGTGTGTGTGTGTGTGTGTGTGTGTGTGTGTGTGTGTGGCAGCATGATCTGTGGTGAATAATCAAGAGTATGAAGAAACAGAGCATGAAGCGGTGAAATGCTGAGGCTGAGCAGCTGTAGTGAAAGACTCGAGTCCATTTCTCCTAAGTCCATTTTGATTTCTCTGGAAACTCTCTGTCTCCTCTCTGTTTAAACCAACTAAGTTTTATTAGTTATTTTATCTTCTTAACACTCAACGGTGGATTAGATCACAGATATAACCGACCTCTCTGGGGACAAGCAGTTTTCTCAAAGTGCACCGACCTACAGGGAAGCAGAGCAGCTATAAACACAGAAATAACCTCATTACTGAGCCGTGTTTATCAAAGGGAGGCAAAAAGGATAGTATGAGCATCTTCTTATACAACTGTGTTTGTGACCTTTCATGAACTTTACAGAAACATCAGACAAAGCAACGCAGCCAGTGACAGAACTGGGCGGATTAAACCTGTTCAACTATTTCATCTGAACCAAATGATTTGGAAACAAATGTAAATGCACAGAACAGGTCCTTTATAATGCACAGCTACATTGTAAAACTTGCAGAACACTTGCACAGCTTCAGTATGTGTGACAAGACCAAATTAAACAAGGAGTAATGCAGACTCAGTCTTTGGTTGAACAGCTGTGGTTCTTCTGCTCTGCCACTTGCCTGTTGATTGGTTGTTCCTGTTACTACTCTGTCTTCTACCTGTAATGACTGAGAATGATGTAGCAGGACTCGCGATGCGGTCAAATGCACAGCATAGACTTACGGTTGACAAACTGCTGCTCCTCGTGGGACAGGATGCTGGTCAGGTGGGCGCCGTGTAGCCGACACTCCCTCTCAGCAGCGTCCCACCCGCGACGGTGTGCGAAGTACTTGTAGCAGTGGGACTGAAACTTCTGCCAACCAAATCCACACACCTGAGTGTCTGCACCAGGGAAAAACGTTTGAGTGTTAAGACTGGCAGGTGTAGTGCATGTTGCTAGTGAACTGTCTTACTGACATACTTATATCAGTGAGGCTTGGTTAGATAACAGAAACAGCTCTCTATGATACACAGCACAGAATCCATCCTCCACAGTGACCAGATGAAGGATTAGTTACTGCAGGACTATTGGATCAGACTACATTAGTTTGATCTAGCTGTACCTATTAAACTGGCAAATGAATGCATAAGAAACAAGACAGTGAAACAGTCTGAATTTTATGCTGTAGACTTTTAACTTCCAGAGGTTTTGGACCCACACTGTTGTAACAATGAATCTACTGCAGCTACACAACAACTCTGATTTGTTTATTTCTCCTCAGACTGTTGTTCAGGCCAGAGACAGAGAATTAGAGTCAGAGAGCTGAGGTGCAGCTGGGAACGAGCTCAGTAACGCACAGTTGGATTTCATTAACCCTGACAAGTCTCCAGTTGTCTGCAGGTCAAAGGCACACACAGACATTAACATACGGAGCACACACATTTACTTTGATACATTATACTATGACTTTAAGCCATATAATCAGCGCTCTGCTTTGTCAGGCTCAGTAAACAATGGACGTTTTGTATGAGTGGCTGCAGAGTGCTGTGCGCACCAATAAGGCTGTGATGGAAAGCTGCTGTCGAGGCTCCGGGATATTAGCTATGGTCTTAATACCTCCACTGTGCAGCCACCTGGAGGCTCAGGTGAGGTTCCATGCCCACTAATAAACTATTCAAGCTGTTTAAAAATAACAGAGGAGGTGAGTGGAGCACAGAGGGGCAGACTAAATGCTGCTCCATCCAGAAGAAGCAGCGCCGATTCGATGCCACACAGCTGCAAAAGCTTCTGGCAAAATAACAGAGCAATTATGTCTTTTTTTCTGCTTGTCCGCTGGCAGAAAGCTATGAGGGGACAGCTGTGTGCGTGTGTGTGTGCTCCCCCGTCTACTGACAACTGACTGCATGTGGATGGATTTACTGTGCAGGCGGTACAGTTTCCACATCGTGTTGTCCACTGCACACATCCTTCCTGCAGAACAAGAGTCTGGGTTTGGGGATTTCCAGAGCTGCTGGCAATAAAAACAACAGAATTTATACTTTGCTCTAATTAACAGCTTTCCCAAGCCATGTTTTTTAATATTCAAATGGTTTTATTGAATTCTCCACTTGCTGTTACTGGCATTAGACTCTATTTTTGATTCTTATGACTTTGATTTTACTTGAGTATTTTACTGTCTTCTACTATAATAATTCTACTTCACTGCATTTCAGGGGAATATATTGCTATTTTTACCCTATTACATTTTTTAAATCTATATATTACTATATTTACTGGTTTGTTTGGGGATTTTGATGATAAAAACCTATAATAGGCACCTACAATGCAATATTATGCAGAAAAGTATAAAAAGCTCAGCTCTAACTGGCTGCTTACATGTTTATGTGTCAGTAATAATTACAAACAGTATAATGTATAATAAAGAGACTATTTTGCAACATCATGGCATTGAAAACTTTTATTTTTATACTTCACTTACATGTTGCTAACAATACTTCTGTACTTTTACTTGCAATGGAGTATTTTAAAATTCTTCCACCACTGTGGTAAAAAAGAAATGATTGCAACAAACTTTAACAATCTATTTTTACAACCTGAGGAATCTGTTAGTAAGTGAACTGACGCACATTCATTCTGTGCTAAAGCTGTTCTTAGCTCAGTGTTATGATTTACACCATAAAGAGAAATGAGAGTCACGCCAAGCACCGTTAAAAAAGGAATGTGGCCTTATTATTCTGTTCTTTCAAACCTAATGACGTCTTACTTTTGCTTAAAAACTAATAGGAAAGATGTGTTAAACTCTCAGCACTGAGAGTTGGTACATTTTCATGGAAAATATTAAGCCCTGGAGTCGTACACCTGACTCAGGATTAGCTGCTCAGTAATGACGAGGGGCTGGAACTAATCTGCTGAGGAGACGACGCCCAGCAATGGACGGCAGCCGAGGATCATAGACTGCCATGACTCAGGACCAAATGCTGTATCTACACTTGTGCATGTCTGTTCCACGTGTTGCAATCTCTGACAGGTCAGCAAACTTCACAGAAACACCTCATGTCTCTCCTCATTCATGCAGTGTCATCACAACCAACACAAATGACAAAACTATGTAAAACTAAGGGACAAGTTGGAATAAACTGAAATTTGTTTACTTGATTTTGGATGTTTTGTGTATGACAGTATTACAGTGACATCACTCAGAAGCAGCTGACCTTGTTCGCAGAGCTCTCCTGCATAGCTGGGCAGGCAGAGACAGGTGAAGGAGTTGACTTTGTCCTCACAGGTGGCTCCATTCAGACACGGGTTCGACTGGCACTCATCAATATCTGCGGACGCACAACACAAGCCTGTATTATTCCACAGCTTCCATCTGTCACTATGGGGTCAGTGTGGGCTATTAAAAAAGAGGACATGCCTCTGTGTGCGTGCGTGTACCTGTTTCACAGTGCTGCCCAGTGTAACCATGTGCACAGAAACAGATACTTTGTGCTCCCTTCATGAAGCAGGTGGCTCCATTCTGACAAATATTGGTTGAGCACAGTACAGCATCTACACAGATGACACAATGCAAATTAAAAACCATTAAAATCACACCAGTAATGAAGCACAAGCAGCTGTAATGCACGGTGCTTCGATAGCATAGCAGACGTATCCAGTCACAGCATGTCAAACTTTAGATCTCTCTCCATGTGGAGGTGGTGTACAAAGAGTTTGGAGGGTCATGTCTGCTTTTAGCCTTTCCAAAACCACAGCTCAAGTAAAGGTGGAAGGAACAGGTTAAACATTGTTTGTCTGCTCTAACTTTAGCATGCCTGGCTAACTAGCTTGCTACATTCATACCTGCTGGACACAGATCTGGCTTGTGTCTCTTCTGCCCCTTTACTGCACCAGGGCTCTGGCCAGTTCAGAAGGTAGAAAAGGCCAGATTCTGTGTCCAGTGAAAGAAATGCCAAAGCCAAGCAGCAAAGAAAAGCATTTCACAGATTAACCTATTTTAAAATAGGATTAATTACCATTAAGGACTAACTGATAACCTCGTGTGTGTAATGCTGGAATCGAGCACTTGAATTGGGTGACGTTAACTAAGATGGATTTTTTTTGTGAATTGGAGCTGCACATCCTCAGTCAGGGAAAAGGGAGGTAAACCAGTAAAATAATCTGCTGCAGTGTTGAAACCACTGAAGTAGCTGCAGAACAAACCACTAACAATGGAGTTCATGTACCTCTCACATCCTCTATAGAATAAGTGGAGTCAGTGCTGGTCTCTGGCTCTGTGGTCACAGTCTCTTCAGGTATCTGACGGCGCACCTCCACCACAGGACCCATAATCTCATTGCGATAGTCCAAAAAAGCACTGTCTGGGAGGGGGGAGGCAGCCAGGTCTGGGGTCAAAGCCCACTGGGGAACAGAGTGGGTGTGTTGGTCGAAAGTGTACAAGGGCAATGTAGTGGACAGTGTCTTGACATGTGTGGCGGACTTGCTCTGCTCTTTCTGGTCTTGGTAAGGCTCGGTGTCACCACCAGAAGCTGCGGGGGCAGACTCGACGGGAACAGCGGGATGCACCTTATCATCTGTGACAGCAAGGGAGAGGTGTGTGGAGGGTTTTGGTCTGCCATGTTCTGAGGTTGTTTCTTTAATGTGTGTAGTGAGTTTGCTTTGTTCCTCAACAGTTGTAACAGCTGGTAAAACTGTAACAACAACCTCCCCAGCAAAGTCATCCAGACGCTGACCCCCAGGAAGCTCCTTCTCTCTGGCCAGCTGCTCTGCACCCGAGCCTGTTTCTGTGAGTGTGTCGACAGGTGGTGGAACAACAGGCACTTCTGTGACGTCGATGCCCACTTCAGGTAGAGGTTGCTGGCTGTGGAGGGTAAAATAAGGTGTTGTGCTGGTGAGTCTGGACATCTCTGGTGGGAAACCATCTTGCCCTGAAGTCTCATCTTCTCCAGAGGCAGACCCTCCCTCCGCCTGGACCCATGTGGTGGTTTCTTGCAAGTGTGTGCGGGGAATAAAAGTAGGAAGCTCCGTCCCTCCAATTTCGGCCTCATCGGTCATCACACCAGACCGGCTATCTGCGGCTGAGGTGGGCACAGGGTCGCCTGCAGAACCCTCATATGAGGTATCGTCAGTGCCAGGGCTTGAGGAGCCTTCCACGTCCTTGTAGATAGAGACCCCATCAGTGACGGGCTGGGACAAACCAGTGAGGACTGGGCCTGATGGTGTGGCAGGTGCAGGTAAGGAAACGTGAGGTGCATACGAGTGCATGGTGGTGGGAACTCTGGTTGCTGCTTGATCATATGGTTGATGAGTTTTGTCGCTCTCAGAGACCTCTGGGATCCACTTCCCCAATGCCTCCACTTCCTCTGGAGGTGTCTCTGTAGGGGAAGCGACTGTATCAATGGCTTCTTCTGCAGGTCTCTCCTCTGTGTGCCTATGAATGGGGTCTATCAGATTGTCCTCTTCCTTCTCTCCTAATTGAACAGAAGTGGGAGGAGTGGCTGTCTCAAACTGACCCGCTCTGGCTTCCTTTGGCTGCTCTGGCTCAAATGTCACCTGCAGGGATCAGAAAAGTAGGTAGGCAAGTAAAGAAAGGCGAATTAGTGTCGATAACAATTTGGATCTTACTTCTGAAGGCTTGGCCATCAGCGAAACTATGACAAAATATTTGTTTTCAGGATGGAAACCAGACTAAGATTTAAAAACAAAAATTATGTTGACAAATTTTGACTATGAAAAATAAAACAAACAAATGGATAAAAACAACTTCTGTTCTCATGTGAAGTCTTACTCAGCATCTTCAGAACCTTTCACAGCCTCAAACTCTTCTTCAGATGTTCATTTAGATGTTTGTACTAATGTTACAAAGCAGCGCCTGACATCTCAGTAGCTTTATGTTTCCTCCAGTAACGCACCAAATATTTGAAGCAGAAAAGAAAAGATGATTGGACTCATCTGCAGTCCCATGGAAAATTACACAAGAAGCAGCAACAAAACAGCTGAAACAAAAAGGTAAGCTAACAAACTGTGGACTAAAGTTCATTTCAGTCAGCACCTAAACTCAGTCAGTGAGCAGTGCTTATACAAATTCCTGTTTGAGCACAGGTAGCTGTGAGGAAGGACGACACCAAATGGCGAGTCAGTAAGAGTTTACTACATGTCCGCTATTGTTTCTTGTCACTCTTCTAGGTAGCAGCACCACTGTATTCTCAGCTGTTAAGTGGGAGAGTGCATGAATCATCGCAACCAGTAGTAGCAATAGCCAAAGCTACACAAGTAAAACTGGAATTATCCTTTAAATGCTCCAGTGCACAGATGATACCTCATGATTTCCGTTGACAAAACTGACAGTTGGAGAAATGTTAATGGTTGAAGCGTTGATAGGGTCGATGTCCTCGGTGCCTGGGAACCCTTCCGTGGTCTCCTGTGAAAGGTCAGTGATCTGGGAGAATGGGGGCTGGGAGCCACTGATGATGTTCACAATACCTTCAACTGGAGACAAACAAGAAAAGGACCAATAGAATTCAAAGTCCAGTAAAACATACACAGACAATTCCACATCTGACTTGAGTTATATAAGAGGGTTTCTGCAAATCATTATCACTTCTCCAGCCCTGAAACAATTAGCCAGTCAACAGGAAATTAACTGGAAACTCTTCTGATAAAAGAACCACTGACAGAATCACTCCTCAAACTGATTTTGGCTTCTAAAATGTGATGCTTTGCTTTTCTCAGCTTTACACCGTTGGAAACTGAATCTCATTAGACAAAACGAGACGTCCCTGTGGGTTCTACATAGTTATGATGTAGGATTTTCTATATTTTCTGATATTTTAGAGACAAATTATTAATCAAGAAGATTATCTTCAGATTAATCGGTGATTCCCCAACTCTTATGTTGTCTAAACCTAATTAGATTTAACTGAACTTTGCTTAAATAAAAATAGCCAAATGCTAAATTGCTGGATTGTTTTCTGGAAAAACAAAAATAACTTCTGCTGACTGGGACCAAGATCAACTGTAATAAAGTGACTGTACATGTAATTTACCAACTCAAAACAGTGGGTTTAGTGTCTCATAAGAAAAGGAAATCATAGCATTTGCCAGCTGTTGGCTCGACTGGACGGTTTTCAGTATTCGATGCTACAGACACACTATAGTCGTTATCAAAATGGACTGTGGTTCAACTCGAAGTCCTAAAAAAACTCGTCTTTCTCAGTTTGTTGTACAGCAGGGTCCCACAGCAGCTCATTTCTGAAGTTGATTAAAATGAGCTAATGTGCATATCTGGATGGTTACCAGCCAGTGTTTATGATTTAGCTCAGTCAGAGCCAGGAGCAGCTCTCGAACAATGCATGCTTGTATCTGTTCATCACGGCTTCGTTGCACACATGGAAGCAATACTGTGGGAACTGGCGTAAAAATGTACAAAATGTGACGTGCACACAGACCCGGGTTTGGTCATTTTGTGTGAGGACGGAGCATGTGACGAAGTGTGACTGGACCGGGAGCTCCTCTTTGAACTGGACTGATCCAACTTGTTAACCTCTCGTTAACCCGCACCAGCCACAACATGTTGGCCAAAGTCAAAAAAGCCTCTGTGTGACTCGGAACTTGATCCTGCATGAAACAGGAAGACTTTTCAACAGAACACTCAGAGCTTCAATTTTCCTAATTTTCTCAAGACGTGGTGAGTCGAGGGCCTCTCGCTAACCAGCGCCGGCTTTGTGTGCTGATGTATGACGCCTCGGTTCAATAATAAACACAAGTCCTGGAAGATGGCACCACCTTGTCTGGAGGGACAAACACCGGAACACTGTGATATGAGTGACTGTACGGAGGTGTGTGTGTGTGTGGGGGGGCATTAGTGATTTGGGGGCCCTGTGCAAACCCAGACACGGAGCCTCCTTCATGCTTTATTCTCACCCTTTTTCTGACTGACAGTGTTATTAGTCTTAATGTTTGAAGCGGTGTAACTACTTCACCTGTGTTTGTTTTCTTCAGGATTTTGACTGAGCCATCTGATTTTTCACCAACAAACCCTGATATATATATATATTAACCAGGCACCAGGCTTTGGGACCCTTGGGCCCTGGAGCTCCTGGGCCTGAGCCTGGTAGGTAGATAGGCCCGTTCAGTAATGCAATCCAACAACTAATATACTGTAGATAAATGTGAGGAAAGAAAGACAGCATACAGATTGTTGAGAAGTTTTTTGTTACACCAACTCAGGCAGTTCCCTACATAAAAGAAAGTGAAGGTCAACAAACTGTGGTTTGTTGGCGGCTCATTCTCCTGATGTCTAGACCTGAAATGAGAGCACACATCTAAAGACATGTCAGCTAAATAGAAAAGAGGCTAATCACTGCATCTGACAAATGATTTGCTCTACTATTTCTGTCTGTTGATGAGGCTCTGCCGCTTTCCCACTGGACACACTGAGATGAGTTTACAAGATGTTTAGCTACAAAACTGGCCGAGCGGAGGCGACCGACTTCAAACGTTTCGACATCTGGCTCTGCAAACAGCGTGTGTGCATGTGTGTGACCATCTGTCAGCACACAAATAAAAAGGTAACAAACCATTAGCTGATTCCTACAGGCACAAAAACAATAGTACATCAGCCAGAGCAGATTACCGTAAAGTGTCTTGACTGCACAGTGAAACAAATATGAAGTGCTGAAAGAACCAGCAGTTTCATGTGCAATGTGAGACTGCTGGGTCCAAAAGCACAAAGGCTTGCAAATGATGCGTGGGGGGGCTCCTCCAGACCAGTGCTTGAAGTGGGCTGGTACACACTAGTAAGCAGGTACTCACCAACCCCAAACCAAATCAATTCACTAACCTTAACAATCAAGGTTACCTAACCAGGTTTCTGTACATCTAACCCAGGCCAACAGCTAAAATAACCCTTCGCCATAATTACTCTTGTTTTGGGACAGCGCATAGTGTCAGGAGCCCAACCGACATGCATCGGATCTTGCCTTGCCTTTGGCCCTCCACTCCAAACAGTGCAGTTGTTGGACTGAGACAGAGGACCATCGAGACAGACTCATTCTCCCTAACCACCAAGAGGGGGCGCTACAGTAAACCCAGTTGTTAACAGGGGAACACAAGGTGGGGATCGCATATCAATACAACACTGGCACTCCTACAGTTTACTCTTTGGCGTATGGCAACTTTTTCTTGCGTACTGGCACTCCTCACCAGCTGCACATTAACTGCACATTTGTTTGGTATCACCACCAAAGAACAAAGAAAACAGAGATGATGAGGCCCTCAAGGCTCCACACTTCAGGTAATTGTGAAAGCCTAACTTGTAGAACTTTGTTTACTTTGTGTAAACCTGGTGATAGTTTTCCAGTCTGGCCCTGCCTTTAAGTAACAAAAGAACATTCCAAATTCAAAAGAGTCCAAAAACCTGCAACTTGTTACTGTAAACACTCTAGTTTTTTATTAAGACTGACCCATTAGAGAACTACAGCCCTCAAGATAAAACGTCTTCGGGTGATATAGCAACACTTGTTTGGTATAAATACAGTCAGATTTGATTGACAGAGGCTTGAAGGAAATCTGGAAATCAAAACAAGTCCAACTCACCTGGGGGATCTTTGCTGTGCACACTGACGATGATGAGATGGATAGGTGCTTTATCGGCATCTACAGGCTGGTCGAGGTCAGATGTTGGTGTAGCTCCTGGGGTCACATCATCTTTAAAAATCACTGCAGGGTGTTGTCCCTCGTGCTTCACCGCGGCTGGGAGGCCTGACTCTGGGACGTGGATCTCTGGGACAATGTGGTCCGGAGTGCTCTCTAGAAGCTCTGATGGTCTTGATATGGTTCCTTCCACTTCCTCTAGACCTGTGGGGGTCTCTAAGTGCCAAACGGGCACTGCTGTGGGCTCCGCCCTCACGTGTGTTGGGATCACCACTACTCCCACCTCAGCCCCACTTAAGCTATCACTGCTGGTGCTCCCCTCCCCGCCGACACTGCCATCGCTTCGGCCTGACCCTGCTTGGCCTCCCTCGTCTCCCCCATGGGAGATGTCAAGGTGTGGGGACTTTGAGAGGGTGGTGGGTAGGGGAAGATGCTGCATGGGGACCATGTTGTTTTCTTCAATTGGTACCAACTCTACCAGGCCAGGACCTCCAAGATCATAGTTGTCGTAGAAAACAGTGGGGGTCACTGCGTCTGTGGTGGACAGGGGGGTGTAGTCGACTCCATGTTCATCTGCTGAGGCCATGTGCGATGTCACTTTTGGAGAATGTGGTGCGGCTCTTTGAATTTCAGCTCTGCCAGGGTATATGAGCGGGCCTGGTGGTGAAATGTGGGGGCTGTCAAGTCCATGTATTGATGGGTCCACCAGTGGACTGGGAGTCGTCGGCTCTGGTTGTTCCCCTGAGAGATCGAAACAGAAGGACGTCAGAAACCGCTTTTAATAAAGCTGCTAACATTGAGAAGCAGCTGGATTCACCCTGTTGGATCAGGTAACAATCTCACAGGTTTATGGCAGCTAATCAGAAGTTTGTTCTAGTGAAATCAGGTTTGGTCTGTCAGTTCTGTGAATGACGCTACATACTACAATACCCATGAGCCACAAGCGCAGTTGTCATGAAGACAAATGAATGAAAACAGCTTAATGATGATTTTGTGAACAAATGCAACTCCCTAATTGTGAAGTTCATTCAAAACTGATCCAAAATCTGAAAAGTTATTTGATTTAAGCAGAAAAACTTTAGCTTCTGATCACAATTGGTGAAACATGTAACAGAGTTTGAAGCTCAGCGAAGGCTCTGAAAGCTACAACATGCAAATCATACCATACCCCTGCCATACCAGCAGTTACTGTGTTTATCTAAAACTGACCCGTTTAATCTAAGGTGCAGATTCTCAACTGTGAAATCTTTGGCTTCTACCTGCTGTTGGCACGTCACAGCATTTTTAACTCGGTGCCAAAATGCACCTCGAGGGTCACGGTTAACATCTACCTCAAAGTTGTCAAGTCCACAGGCTTTTGACTTTTGAACAAAGAACCAGATGTTTTCAAACAAGGTTGTTGTTTTTTGTGGTGATGATTCAACTGGGAGAGTTTCATGTCCATCTGAGCCTTGACGCGCTCTGACAGCGAGTCACCTAACATCACCTAAAATGAATGGGACTTCAGGAACCGGGGGCGCCCAAAATAATGCCACACAGTTTGTAAGCCTATGCATGAAAAGACCATATTCATACTATCATTGATGGACGTGCTGACTCACCTCTAAGCTCACGACAGGATGGAAACGCCCAGTGCACTTTACAAACCGATGTATTGGTTCAGCATTGACCCACGACCTTGTAACTAAAACACTGGTAAAACTGCACAAATAAGGCTCGATTTACAACATTCTGTGATTATCTTTCCAAAGTCACTGCTCTATGTATATCTGGCTCCTTTTCCATCCATCTGGCAGGTTTTTCACACATAATAAGTTACTAGAAAAGTTACTTTACATCCAGATTGTTCTGTTTTTTTAATTTTTCAATAATAGATCTTATAAATGTTAGTGCGACAAAAACGTTAGACTTCCCTCTGACATCTGTGGCTGTACATAAAAGGGCTGGTCATCAGGTGACTCACAAACCACATGTCTGAGTGGATACCACTGGCACACCGAGGAGTTTTTAAACTATTTCTGCCAAAAACTACATTATGTGTCCATGACACATTATGTTAATAACTATCACTGCCAAAACCCAACCGGGAAATCTCTGGAATGCTTTGGAAAATACTCATCACCAATGTAATTTACATGTAATTTCTCTTCAGCGGGCTAAATTTGAAAAATGTTTATGGAATAAATCAGTATTGTCATGAGTCATTAAAAAAGAAAACGGTACTATCAGGAGACTGCCGGCAGCTGTCTGACTGCCGTTAGCTTACAGCGGGCCATAAAAGGAGAGGTAACGACTTTGGTTTTCTAAACATGAAGTCACCTGTCAAGAATAAGACGCCTTCATGCCTGGAGGCTGCTGTGCCAGTGTTATCAGAAAAACAACAGTCACTGCTGAATGAGGCCAAAGGACCCAGTGTGTAGAGCAGTGATGCTTAGAGAGAAGCCTTGCTCTCTCTCCTGCTGCTGCAGCCTGAGCCCTATTAAAGACATCTTTAAAACAGCTTGTGATGTTTGCAAAGATTTATATCTCATTGTGATGGAGCACATCTGATAAAGACATGTTCTCCTTTGTGTTGTGCAGAATCAGCAGGCTTCACACGTCACTGACAGGATTCTTTAATAAACACAACTGAACTGACTCCCCCGCATGTGGAGGGGTGGGGGAGTTGTCGGGGTTCCCCTTTTTCCACTCCTCTTCATGCACATACCCAGTAATACAACTACAATCTTGTGGTTGAGTATGTCCATGTAATGCTACATACTTCTACTCCACCACATCGTAGATGGAACTATTGTACTCTTTACTTCACTACATTTATCTGATGGCTACAGATACTTTTCAGATTAGGTCAGAACATTAAAAACATTTGATAAGCTTCTACAATGCAGTTTATTGTTAAATGTGAAAGCTGCTTCCAACCTATTTGGCTTGTGACCTCTTACTAAAAAGGAAGGAAGTTTTCATCCAGATGCAGTACAGGTTTTTACATTTCCAGGCAAAAGACAACGTCAACTAATGTGCATTTCCATCCACTAAAGTGGAATATTATTATAATAACAATAATAATTCTCCTGGTGGTGCCAATAAGCCAAGAAAAGATGAGAAGAATAAAAGAACTCTAGTCAAAGCAAATGGAAAACATGAAGGAAATCGGACACATATTAATGTGAGGAAGGTTTCAGCCTCCTCATCGCTCCACACACATTTGATGTTTCGTCTTTTCACTGGACACATCATCACTTATTCACACTGAACTTTGTCACATTTAGTTTTTATCAACAGACCAACAAAATATTTAAAACACATATAAAACAGGTGGATGGAAACATGCTCAGTGTCGCATTGGGTCCATTTGTCACCTTTCACATGTCTGGGAGTTTGTTAGCAGTTAAAGACATTTCCCCACTAAACTTCATGTAAACACCTTTTTGAGGCCTAAGATGAAAAATTATGTAATATTTTACAAAAAGCTAGCAACTTACTTCATCTTATGACCCCTCAGAATCATCTTGTGGCCTTTTGGAGGGGCCCGACCCCTATGTTGGAAGCCACTGGACTAAATTACCCAAGTCTGTATAGTTCAAACCATGGCCAGGGATAATGATTACTTTCACTGTGGATTCATTTGCAGATGATTCTCTTAAATTAAATGATTGTTTTATCTATGAAAAGTCAGAAGTGACATCTTCAAATAGTTTATATTTTTCAGATATAGTAGGAAACATTAAATTATTCCAGTCACATTGGTACAAATAAGAAAAAGCTCATACAAGCAGAGGTTTGCCTTTTTACTTGTGACTCAAACAATTATGAAAATAGTTGTAGATTAACTTTATGGTTGTCAACTGACTATTTGTCTCAGCAGTAACACCGGCTCCACCTGGAGCTGTTGCAACAGTAAAATGCTGCTTCCGCATCAATGCGATCTAATAATGTCACTGCATACTAATAGATCAGGGACATTTTACTGCAGAACAAGTATTTTTACAGCGGATATTTTTAACTGATAATATTTCTGTATGTTTACTTGTGAGGGACTTTAAGTGCAGGACTTGTAATGCAGTACTTTTACATAGCTGGGCTGCTTTTTGAGTACAGAACCAGAGCACTTCTTCCAACAGCGAACGTATTAAAGGGGCTTACTACAGACTGGCCCGCAGCCTCTGGGGATGTGCTCTGGTCTTTGACACCATGACGGAAACCCTGCCCAGATATGATGTCATGTGCCTGGCGAGCCATCTGGCCGGGCTGGGGTCTGTCCTCATACTGTCACTGTGGGTTAACGCTCTCCTGCAGGTCTGCCACCTCACTTAACGCTTGGCAGTGCACATTACACAGCCTTCAGGTACAAAAAGTATGTTTATACTGCCAGATATGTGACTGTTTGCAATTATATCATCTGCAAAGCATCGAGGTGTATCAGCTCTTACATCAAATGCACAGACTCACATGACCAATCTTATACAGGTTTGAATCTTTGAGTGTTTTTTTAAATAATGATAATGTTACTTCTGGGATTAGCAGCTCTGCAGCCCCCCTCTCCTTCCATGTTCTCCTCCCTCCCTGTCTGTCTGTGTTTGGGCAGGGTCCAGCTGTGAAGTGTTAGGGGCCTGTCCTGTTTCTGCAGTATGTATGTTAGAGTGCAGTGAGTTGGCTTTTCCCCTCATACAAAATGTGCCCCGCTATATAACGGGCAGCGGGAGATGTAAGCACGTTTTTACACTGAGCTGCAGATTGTGGCTTGTTTGTGCTGTAACACACTTCAGTGTTTACGTAGTCAGATACAGTTTTCTAGTGACTTCACGAGTGTGTATGACCCCTTGGAGGAGGACCAGTCTGAGGCTCGCAGAAAGGAGCAGCATTCACCAGAATTTCTACTAATGCTAAAAGCAAAGAAGACAAAACCTCTGAATCTATGTTCCCAGTTATGAGAAGGATGTTTCGAAAGCGTTTCTCAGTGAAATATTACCGGGACAAAGAGGTTGCACATAAATCTGATGGGTCCTGATGATTAACAGACAGGAAATAATCCAGAACAAATTCTTCTTCAGACTTTCTCTTGTGCAATGTTGAATAGTTTTATCCTCTCAGGCCTCTTAAAATTATTCAAATTCAATCTGAGAGCCAAGAAAAAGTTTCCATTAGATAATATATACGATGTAGTGTAAAGCTGTGAAGCTGGAATTACACATCTGTGGCCTGTATGTAGGTGAAAGTGAACAGGAGTCACTAGGAAACTTCTGCACGGCTGCTTTATGTATTTGTTTCCGCCCACTGACAGGAGCTAAATCCACCAGTCAACTCGCTGGACATGGGTCTGCACAAGGCACAGATGTTGGGAGATGTGCTCTTATATCCTTCTTTAGGTCTCAGAGATGTTTGGAATACATGTATCTCTGGAGAGATGTAATTCCAGCTTGAGGATGGGTGATAAGAAGCCAGTGCTTCATTATAAGGGATCACAAGCCAAAACGTTTGCGTCCCACAGTCATAAGCCTTCACTTTAGGAACTAACTCAAACAAGTACATATTACATACACATTAGGATTTCTCAAAGTTATTTTTCTGTAGCAGGTGTGTTGTACAAAAATACAACAGTAAAGTGAAACTGCTTTCAGTGGTGAATCCTCTTGTTTTCCAATGAGAGCAGAGTGGTATCAGTGCACACTTCAGTCTTACCTTTGAAGCAGAACGCTCCATGCCGGTCTGTGGGGCTCGGGTAGCCCGTCTGGTTTTTGTACATGTAGAGCGTGCGGACCCCAACCAGACCTCCTCCGCACTGAGGGGGATGGTAAAAGGGTGCCGGACGTTTCCGTCGGACAGCCAGCCGTAGTCACAGCGGCTCAGCCCTTCCCTCCAAGCTGCAAACAGCTGGCCAGGCGACGCCAGCACAGCGTCGTGCTTCTCACACTCCTCTCTGGCCTGCTGCAAGGTGAGCCTATCGCTGATAGGGGGGTTGAAGACCTTACCTTCACACAGAGGAGGCACACAAGGTAAAAAAAGGGGTTTAGTGTGCAGTTTCTGGAAAAGCTGCTTAAATATTTAATTATTTTCAGAGACGGCCTCCATTCAAGGCTCTCTTTTAACCAGATTGGTCTTCAGGTGTTGGAGAGCTACACATCTTCTGAGCACCTTTAGGACTTCTTGTCCAAGTTGACTTACTAGTTGAATTTGACAGAATCTGCTACTGAGGCTCATATGATATTGTTGGTAGCTCCACCACAGCATAGAAATCAGGGGATCATGAGTGAAGATTATATTGTCCCAAAAAAGAAAAATCATAATAAACAAGAGTTTAATTCTTTTTAAAACTATTGTCCAGAATGAAGTAAGATACTTGTTGTAGTTCAGGGACACAACAAACGCAAAAAGGAAAAGACCAACCTTCAGCATTGCATGGCTGATACCAGCACATTTTTTTGCTAATGCAGCTACAGACACATATTCACGACACTGACTGCATTGATTGAATTAATATTTCTTAGCTATTGTGTCACTAGGGATTGACTGAGATGCTGCACACAAGTACTGGGGTGTGTCTTGTGCTAAATGCATTTGCTTGTACTTGTGTGTTTACCGTGGAGTTTGTCTACAAAGCAGTACACGTCATAAGTTTCTGTGGGGCTGCGGATGCCATATGACCTCACTCCTGGCCTGCTCATCAGGTTGCCTGCGCAGCCTGGACGGGGCACCGTGATTGGATATCTGAAAAACAATGAAGGTGGCACACAGAATTTAACTGCAAAACCCTCCACCTAATCAAGTTATTTGTGCCAAATAGTTAAATCTGGCAGCGTAATGAGAATATTTCCACCTGTTTCTGAAAGACATTGAGCGGTTTTATCTATTTTCTATAAATGAATGTCTGCGATGAAACAATACGGCGACACTGGAATCAGGACAAATAAAACGATTTACACCAGACACTGGTGAAGATATTCTTAGCTGTGTCTATGCAGAAGATCTGTGCAGCAATCAGAGCCAACACATTGTGTAAGTGTAGATTTTTACACAGACCTGACTGACTGGTCGGCGAGCCAGCCTGCGTCACATTGGTCCAAGCCATCCTCAAAAGCAGCAATGAGCTGTTCAGGTGTTGCGATGGTGGCACCTGCAGCACGACACGCCTCCACAGCTCCAGAAAAATCCAGGCTGTAGCGGCTAGTGTTAGGTCGGTAGTGGAACACCACCCCTGGAAAAAGATGCAATGGGAAAGTGCATCAGATATGTGAAGTGTGAGAGTGGTTACAGGTGTAGAGCAACATGCTCCTTTGTGCACAGTGTGTCTGTGTCCCCCTGATGAGCCTCAGCCCAGTGCGCCCTCTCTGTTCGCTCCGTGTTTGGTCTCCACCACCTCCTGAGGGAAACCTCTGGCTCTGGAGCTGCTAAATGCTCCACTGTGTTCACCAGCTGGTCTCTGACCAGCTCTGTCTGCTGGTTGCTGCTGATCTGGTCGTGGACAGCAGCTGTTTAGAGCGTCTTCTTTGAAAACAGCTGCTTCCTGCTGCAGTTGGAGACGACACTAAGAGAGTGGTGAAAATGAGCCAAAAGCTTTGGGCCATAAAACCAAAACAATGAGCTGAAAGATGCATAAATAGCTCCACAGAGCTCCGAGGAACGGCAGCGCCGGTGAAGCGACACCTTTCACATTAGACATAGTTGTATGATCTACAGTTAAAACCCCGTAATGCTGTCAGCCTTAGTCAATGTAGGACTGCAATTAACAATTACTTTCATTACCAGTTAATTAAGGTCACAGTTTTTTTCTCATTTTGTAAAAAAGCTGAGTTGACATATGAAAACTGCTTTTTTTTGGCTGACCAACAGCTCAGAACCAAAGGTGTGCACTTTACCATCATAAAGAGTTGAAAAAACATTCACTCAGAACATTCAGAAACATGAAGTCCAACAGGAGAGTTGTTATTTTCCTTTAACTGACTAACCTGCTGATTAAAGCAGATTCACAGGTGACAGTTTTGAGCAGGAGGGGCTCACTCTGGGGTCTTACCACCAGGGCTCATCCAGTGGAAACCCCACAGTTGCTGTAGAAGATTATCCGACAATCAACCCTTGCTACCACACACTTGCACAGATTCCACATTAATGCTGAACAGGACTCTTTGTTCAGCAGCTCCACACAAAGGCGACCCCTATGAGTGACACACAAGTCTTCGTTTAACAGCTCAGGCATCTATTCACATGCTCCTGCAGCTCTGCCAGGACATCCTCTGTGTGGAGAAATAATCCTCGGTGCAGCTGAAAATAAAGGAGCTAATGACAAAATAACAGCCACATATAGTCTGAGGATGGCAGCTGAAATAACCGACTGGTCTGTGTCGCCCTGTACTGTCACGTAACAACAGGGGTAAACCAGGGGATTTCCAGAGTCTGATACCTACTGGAAATTTAACTCAGATATTTTCTCTCCCATTATTAGTCATTGTTTTATCTCCATCTGGGGGACGATCCAATCCATGGTGGCGGTGCATCACACTGTGGACTACAAACTGATCCATGTTTCATTTTAGCCAATATGTGTGTATGTTTTTGGTAAATCAGCACCATTACAAGCATCCTGAATTAGCCAATGTCGGCTCCTCTTGGAGTGTACCCATGGCTGTACTGGCAGCTCTCACTGCACTACTGTGATGTTGAAGATCACTTTAAAATGTGATGACTGAGTTGTGAATTTTTGATTCTAATTTGTCTCACAAACTATCTTTGCCTTCCCTTTAACCCTATGGCTCCCCCTTGGGAGGGGTTTGTCTTTCTCTTGTGTTGAATATCCGTGAGATCATACCTGTAATTTGATGAAGTTTAAAAACCTGTCCAGAACACTGAGTTAACTTACCAGGGACCACAGGAAATACGAGTCTGGCTTTAAAGTAGCATAACCTGCTTTTTGTGGCCATTTGGAGGCAGCACAAACAAGATGTAGGCACAACATATCATCTCCTTTTAAAATAATATGGCAAACCTGTTGGCAAACTGTTGGCTATTTTCACACCCAACAGATGACAGGTGACATTATCATTCATCTAGAGTGGTGTTTGTGTCCACCTGATGCCCCCTCTGTTAGCTCTGTGTTTGGTTTCCACCATTCCTGAGGGAAATCTCTGGCTCTGTAGCTGCTACTCAGCCATGTTCACTGGCTCGTCTCTGAATGAGTCCGTCTGCTCATAGAGTTGAAGCAAACTGCAGAGTTGGTGATAATCCTCTGTGGGTTTTCACTACAAGCAACTCTTACCACAATAAACTATCTGATCTGTTCTTCAGATAAAATATTGATCAGTGCAGCTTTGAACAGAAAAGCATAAGCTTCAGTTAATGCTTCTGGCATTAACTGTCAACTTGACACATCTGGATTCAGTCATGGAACAAGTTTGCAAACTCTTGACGACACCTGTGAGTTTGACAGTAAACGTGTAGAACTGGCAGAATGTGTGTGTTGAACTCACCGGAGACGCTGAGGCTCACGGTGCCCTGAGTGTCCTCCATCCCGTGCATCACCTCACAGAGGTACAGCCCTGCATCACTGGCCCTGACTGGCGCTATCATCAGAGAGGCGTCTCCGGCCGACAGCGGTTGGCTGAGCACTGCCACCCTGCTCATGTACTCCTGCCCCATCTTGACCACCCCTCCCTGGGCCACCAGCACCACCTTCTCCCTGTCTCCCTCCAGCTTGGTCCACTTGATTCTCAGCTGTTCGTCAGGGCTCAGAGGGTGAGGGGTATCAGCGGACAGAAGAGGCCCAGATGGCAGAGTCTGTGTCAAGCTGCTCGTCATTATAGAGAAGTGGCATGGCAGCACCACCCTGCCTGCCAGAGAGGCAGCTGCAGGCGAGTTCTTCTCCATCTTCATTATCTGGGGTCGTGCTGGAGAATGGGATCTTTCATGAGTGTGTGTATACATGACACAGCAAACAGTTGCATATATTTACTGTTTTTAATGTTTACACCACAATAAATAAGGACATAAATGTCTATAAACAAAGTAATAAACTAAAAAAGAATCAGTACTAATACCACAGAGTAAAAAGAAACTAAAGTATCCCCCGGTCTGAGGCTTTAGGGACTGCTCTCTCTGGTCTTCTTCTCAACCCCAGCTCTCTTCTACATGAGATGATGTTGGGTGGACCAGCTTCAGACTGTGGAAGCTGGAGTCTGATGCTACAAGAGATGCAAGAACCTGCATGTGTATGAGTGTGTGTGTGTGTGATCACTTGAGAGCATGTGTGTGTGTGACTTGTGTTGGAATCACATGGCACAGTGTCAGTCCTGGAGCCTGGCGTGCACGCTATTACGTCTATGTAAGAAGAGCAGCGCAGAGAAGAGGAAAAAATCTGGAGAGCAGTGATAGAGTTTGGATTCAAGCTACAAGAGAGGTTGCAGACAAGATGGCGGCCTGTAGACCAAGGCAGGAAGGTGTTGATATTAGCCAGAGGTTGTTTGGGTTTACAGTTGACATTATGGGTTAGAGGTTAGGGTTAATAGTTGGCGATTCTGCCTGAGGTTGATGGTGCACACAAGCTGGTCCCAAACCACCACCTCGTCTGCAGCCAGGTCCCCCTCCAGTCGTATCGTTTTCTGCAGGGCTCGACTCACCTGGTAGATGACGACCAGAACATAGACACACCAGGCAGAGCAGGTGTGTGAGGATGTGAAGAATCATCTTAACACAATCTGCAGAAAAGACAGTCACAAAATTACTTTACTCAGGTTTTTCTTTTTTATGCTACTTTATATTTATGTTCTCTACTTTATGTTGTACTCTATTACATTTGAGAAGGAAATATTGTACTTGTGACTCCATTGACAGAACATTATTTGGCAACTATTTTGATGACAGATCAATCATTTTAGTTTTTCCCAAACGATCCAACAGTTCCAGGTTTTCACACGTGAGAATGTGACACTTTTCTTTGCCATATATGTGATAATAAACCAAATATTGTTCTAGATAAAAACATTGTAGTGATCAATACAGTAACTGATTGTTACAGATCTGGATCCAAGTACTTCTTCCACCACTGCATGCATTGCATGTACACACATGTACTGAAGTAGTTTTTGAGGTAAATATGTACATTCTACTTCTAAGCCACTATTGTTGTACTTTTTACTCCACAACATTAATCTGGCAGCTTTAGTTACTTTGTAGTCATGTTTTAAATATAATGAATAAACTACTCAGCAACTTGTAAGTTAGTCCCACATTCCACCAGCTACAACATAAAATAGGGCTTACATGTAAACTCATCTTTAACAACAATCTAATCACATACTTTATGAGGTATTACCGCAAATGAAATGAGCCTTTCTACATAATGATGACTCTACATGAGTAAGGTTCCTGTGCAGTCTGCCAGAAACGTTGGTTTTGATCATCTTATGAAAGGACTCTAAGTTCACTGTGTGTTGCTTTTATTATTTTTCATCTGACAAAGTTTAAACCAGCGTCTCCAGAGCAGATGTGTGGTCACAGCTGTCTCAGTACCAGCTTAGAGCCCAGCTGTGGTGATAAAGCTTATCATGTGGTTAAGCTCTCTAATTGGTCCCAGGTGTCAGTTTTATCAATGGCTGTCTAATCATTCAGCTTTATCAGTGTGGGAACTTTCCTGACCACCCAAAAGCCAGCTCGTCCGGGGGTGGCATGGAGGAGAACCAGGCACATCACAGCATCAACGCCCTGAACTAATCATCTCGTCCAGGTTTCCGACGGAAAATTGTTTTTAGTAAATATCACGATATTTAAATTCTGTGCCAGATTTTCAGCGAAATTTTTTTTTAAATCATTCCCTTACCTTGTAAATTCTTTAAGTTAAAAAAAACGTCCAAAATTCCAGTTGTCTGTTGTCACTTCCAACCTTCTTTCCAGGAGACTTCCCGGAGGTCCCAGATGAACCGAAGCGTCTAGCGCGTCTGCTTCAGCAGCTTCTCTCAGACAGATGTCTATCTGCTGCTCGGACCTCGTCCCCCAAGTCCAAACCCCTCTACACCGCTATTATCCTGAACACTCACTGGGAGAATTTGTTCAAACCCCTCTACACCGCTATTATCCACACATTATGGAAGGGGAGGGGCGCACGTCTGTACCCCCCGGTTAATACACCGCCCATAGCAAAGAGAGAGAATGAGAGAAAGAGAGGGAGGTGTAAATGAGCGACAATGGATCGGAGACAGACATTAAAGGGTCACTCCGCCAACTTATTATCAACCTTCCCCAACATTTGGACTCCCCCCATGAGACAGAACATCTGACTTTTGGTTCCTGGTAGGAAACAAGCTTCAGAAGCTCTACTACTTAGTGACTCTGCCTCGTTTTTGACATGAAGATTTTTCTGCACCAGATTTTTTTTTTTTTTTTGAATGTGCAAACATTTCCCAACTGATTTCCACACATTAAACCATCCTAGTTTAAAATAATCCCCTCAAATGCATATAAAACCTTTTACTTTATATGACAAAACACAGAGTCATGTTTACAAGTTTATTGGTACAAATTTTAAAATGACATTTGTAAATATGTAAAAATCTGAATTCATTAATTCATTCATGAAGCACAACAATCAGTTCTATTCAGTGTTTAAAATACAATATGATTCTGCAGAGTGACAGATGGATGACAAAGAAAAACCTGGATGAGTGAGCAGACAGAATGAATGTGGACTGTTCCACAGTGGCACTGAACGGTCTGATGGAAATGGAGATGATGTGATTTATCTTAGCCCAGCTGAACACTCACTGGGAGAATTTGGGGCGAGGCGTTGACTGTGCTCTCCACTAAACCTTTCACCACAACTGCTGCAGGGAGCAGTCGAACACTCAGCAACAAGGACGGACATTTCACCTTCTACTGGAGTAAATAAAACTAACCCAGAGCTGATGTAGCTGTGCAGTCTCCTTCTGGCTTGTGAGCAACAGAAGGAAAAATATGGATCCACACACACATGTTTAAGGGTTTTATAGGCAAACCTCAAGCTTGTAACAAAGAGCAGTGAGGCCTCCCTAGTACAGGGGCTCTGATCACAGGTCTGTTCTCACTAACCCCAGAGTATATCACAGGCATCATGTCCAAAAGAAATCCCTGTTGGAGAAATAAATGATATACCAACCACAGTTAGTCATTATGGCTGCAATACTAAAGTTATAAAATAGTGTGGTCATGGTTACACATCGGTGGGTTGGAAGAGGAAGGAGCAGTGGTCTCCTGTTCTAACACCCAAGGTTCCCTCCAGCCCAACCTCCTCGAGTGCACACTCCGTCACTCGCTAACATGATGTCTCGATTTCCTCCTTTGACCCAGTCATACAACTATGAACAATAACGGACGTTGTCACTTGAACATAAACGTGGTTCTGGGGCACTCGGGGTGTGTTCATGTTGACATAAGTCATGTCACTTGTAAAGACCGGTTGTCACGAAACCTCAACTCTCCACCACTATTATAAAAACACCCTCACCAGGGTGGTGCTCATCCTCCACATGATTTGTTACCCATCTGCGTGCCATTAGGTTTACTGCAGTCAAGCACTGCTATTCTGTCCATCCAGTATAAAAACATCACATCTTTACCACTATGAATCAGCGCCGTGATCATGTTTTATCTCTGTACAGCGCCGTGTGGAAGGGTCATAAGTCCTCAAACAGGTCTTCTGCTGCTGAACGTGCTGCCGCAGCATCTGCTGTCCGCCGGGGGGTCGGCTGGTTACTAGATCCTGCAGGAGAGTCGCTGCTGTGCAACACACACACACACACACAGAGAGAGAGAGAGAGAGAGAGAGAGAGAGAGAGAGAGGATGGACAGGTCAGTGGGATAATGAGGAGAGGTTTCCTGTTGAGACAGGAAGTGTGTCCTGTGGCCCATAAAGAGCAAGACTAGAAACACATGGGCGACTTTTATACCTGTGTGTAGACGGGTAGAAGTGTGTGTTTGTAATTGTGCCCCCCCACCACCGGTCTACATCAAATACCTGACTACCCGTGTTAGCACATGGAGGTTGTTCTGTAGTCTCAGCTCTACAGATGCTTCTACATCCTGTCCTAACTGGAACGTAACATCGTGTGAAGTTGAAGAGCAGAGGATGCAGGAAGGACCAAGGACACACAGTGGGCAACAGAGAAAAGAGGATAGGAGGGGATCAAGGCAGAGAAGCCGAGAAGGAAAACACAAATGTACTCCAACTGATCATCAGTACTTCATCCTCAGAGGCCTGCTTTAAACCTGAAAAAGTCACTTTTTGCAGGTTTGAGCATCAGAGCACTTAAAACCTTTTATGAAGCTACTGCTACATGACATAGACACGTTAGCTGAGAATAAAGACACAGGTAGTTACTCTATAAGATATCTGTACCTCTATAAATGACTTGGAAAGTTTGAATCTGAAACTTCTGAGTCTTTAAAACAATTATGACCCCAACAGTTGACTTGTGTTTACTCTAGCTGTAGACAGGGGCCAAAGGTTTAGACCCTGAAGCAGAAGTGGAACAAATGAAAAAGTGGAAAGGCTGAGCATGCAGGGTCAGTAAGATCTGACCTTATGATGTTGGGTAACTGCCTCACTGCATGTGACTGACTGACAAATCCAAGGTGGCCTGAGAGCCACTCACAATCCAGAGAAACATCATGGTCTTTAAGTCACAAGCTGCATTTTGATGACTGTATGGAAACAAGAATAGCAACTGTAACAATGAGCAGCTCAACAGGACAAAGAAGAAAGGAGCAGAGAGGGGAGGCCCTGGGCTTGAATGACAAACACTGCACTGCTGGAACCAGTTAAAAGGAAACGGGACATGTTCACTGGGGAGCTGTCCCATGGAGGACCACCGGAGGCTTGGACACATGGCAGAGGGGCACAAGACGACAGCGGTGGAAACCACATACACAAAGAGGTGCTGCCCGGCACACAGGAGCCCCCACGCAGAGCTGCTGCATGTACAACAATTATGTGCCAGCTTGTAACTTGAACCAGAGGTGTTCACCCACATTACAAAAAGCACACTTTCCTTTTACCTCTAGCGGCAGGTAGTTTCTGCTTGGTTTGTCCAGGTTATGAGATTTATGGCTCCACATACAAAGGTGCAGTTTAGGCCATTTTTTGTTAACTAGTATCACTTGTGTTTACTGGCTTTCCCCTGTCACAGGCACACATGAACGTGCACAACTCAAAGGGCTTTTGCAGCAAATAAAATGGGGCATTCATTATGGACCAAGTCAGAGCGATGCCATTTGCACCAGCTCAAAAACTTCCACTTGTATGTATTTTTCCATCAACCTATTAAGTTACCTGCCATTTCACTGTGACAAAGAGCCCAGAAAACTGGAGGAAAAAAAAGTATGACGCAAAATGCAAACACCCACCGTCGGGCTATACCAGATCCATGTCTTGTAGTGATTATCTGTGATGGCTAGAAGCAAGGTTTGATAGATTACAGAACCGGTCCAAGGAGCGACTGGGTTTCACTGCAAGTTTCCTTTCTCTTCATGGGAAAACGGGCGTTTGAGTACACAAACATTTACATCTGAAGGACATGTTAACAGGAACAACAATGAGGACAATTTGAGATTTTGAAGCTGTTTAACAGAACTCAAAACATTCTTATTGTCAAAAGAAGTGTTTGTTGGAGGATTAGCTCAGAGGGAGAGATGTTTGTATCCTCAGTAAGGAGCTGGAGTCAGGAAACAAGAGGACAACACCCACCCTGGCTCAGGCCAAAATTCACGAATACACCTAAAACTGACCAATTAAACGCTTGAAATGTTGTTTTAGTGGCAGCTAAGTGCTCTAAGTTTTTTCTTAACACAGGGTTTTGACGTCGTGGGCAGAGGTAGAAGTCCCATCCAGCTTCGAACCATCAGAACTGGGTTAGAAAACACACACACGCCTGTGCACATAAAATATTTAGGCCAAAAAAGTGCAACAACAGATTTTTAACTTCTGCCATGCACTGCTAACAGTGGGTGGAGGGCTTGGCTTAAATTCATTCAGTGGCTACAACCCCACGTTTTGTTCACAAACTCAATGATGAAGTGTTTTGAATTTGCTGCACCTCTGACCGGCTGCTTCATGGCAACAGGGACAACGTATTAAGTCAAACTCTTCAACACACAGATAACCAATCTGCTCTTCTCACTTTCCAAAATAAATCAAATAAGCTTGTTTCTCAGAATGCTGAGCAATTCCTTTAATCAGTCCTCCTTGTCTTCTGATCACACAGCCTTCCTTCACTTCTCTTCAAGCTCTTTCACTCCCTCGACTTTCTGCTCCTCCTCCTCTCTGTTCTTTCACTGAACGACCTGCATGCAGAAAAACATGGAGGTAACAGAGGAAGGTGAATGGGTTGAGTTGTGATGGAGATGGAAAAAACAATAGCTGAGTGTGAGACTGCCAACAGCCCTGACCCCCCCATCTCTCCGACAAAGATCTTTCTTCTGCAGCCTCAGTTTGCCAGCTCGGAGGGGGAGCAGATTCTGAAGCCATCAAACATCCAGCCGGCCACAGCTGCTCCTCAGCTCACTGCCGCTTCTTGTTGCAGTAGTCAGAGTTGGTAAGAAGCACTGGTAATGGGCAGCACCACCAACTCCTGACAGCAGCTGCAGATAGATGGCACCACTTAGAGCCATCTGCATGTGGCACAGATTACAGTCGCTGGCGCTGGGAGAAGCTTGGACACAGTGTATTCACACTCTGTTGGGAGTATTTTCTAAATGGCCACATCGAAAAAGAAACTGGCAAATGGGAGATATGGGCACAAAAGCAGGAGTATTGTGGGACTTTGGACGAGCAGCAGCCAGACCTCAGGGCTGTGTGATGGCTTGACTCTGAGTGAAGATACACAGAGAACAGACACAACAGAGAGGAGAAAATAACAAAGTTGCGTAATTGTTTCTGTGAGACCAGTGACTGAGTTTGGCTCCGTCTTCCTTGTGCCAGGCCTGCCTGAGAAACCCCCCCGGTGCACCCTGCTCAGCCCAGAGAATAGCAGCATTCACCAATATCCAAGAAATTAAAGGTCTGCTTAAACAAACTGTGAAAAAACACATTTTCTCACATTTTTACACAATGGCTCTTAGAGTATTGATCATTTTGCTGGTCCAACAAACAGCCACTAAAACAACATGCAAAGTAAAGCCCACGTGCACACACACACACACACACAAATTAAAACAAGCCATTGCTGAACAAAGACGTTCCTCTTCAGGATCTCAATACCAAACCAACCTAATGTGTAACTCTCCACGTGTCCATACCAGTTTGGATTTCCACCATAGTTATCGTATGAAATATGGATGAGAGACCTCACTGAAATGTGTTTGTAAACTAATGCAGGGTGCTTAAAGGAGCAAATCGCCACAGCAGCCGTGCACGAAGTGTAGGATACCTGTCTGCCTGGTTCCAGCCCTCTGAACATGTCCACTGACGGCTGTGACCCTCAGCTGGAAGAACAACTGAGTAATCAGAGCTTTGCATAATGGCCAGGTGTCAAATGATAGATGGGGTCAAGGACGACGCTGGCAAACAAAGCCTGCTCACTAATAAAATCCAGGTAAAAATACCCACAGGGAGGTGGAGTTGCATGAGAAATTCAGTCTAATGCACATTTTCACAGCACCGATTCACCAATACAACAGAGTGATGTCACATTCACTACTCGGCCCAAGCTTGTCCAGCTCACAGCAGCAGTGATCTGCAGCCAGGTCAGTTTTGCTTCTTTTCTGCTGTTTTGAACTGAAGGCTGAGGGCTCCAAGTCGGGCTGTGCTAAGGGCTACCAAGAAGGACTTCACGCCAGAGATAACAGGACAAAGGTGGAAGCTTCGCTGTGAGCCAGACAAGCTCAGGCTGTAATGTTTTCTTACTCTAATTCACTCCTGTCACCTCTTCTCCTGATCCATGTGAAGCCAACAACAACAAAACTCCACACTCCCTTGTGTTTTTCACACTAAAATCAAACATACCGTATAAAGAGAAAGCTACAAGACTTTCAGTGTTTTATTCACGGTAGTCTAACGCCTGATGTGGCTCTTACATACTAATGAACCAACGATGTGCAATGCACATTATGCTAAAGCTATTAAGACAACTCGAAAAGATGGAGGCCATTTTAAGATTAACTAGGGAACAAACAAAGGTCTGGAGGTTAAAAACAAGGTTTTGGACACGGTTTGAGAACTCGCATGAACAATGTTAAACCAACATTAACTGATATTTTAGGCCACGTGGGAGGTTTTTTGGAGAGTGAGCCAAAACAGTGAAAATGCTCACGAGACCTGAGGAGAACTGCACAGATGGTAAACGTCCTCTGTGCATTGGAAACTTTTCACCTTCACACATTAGTCATTTGATCCACTGTTAATATAAAAAGATCCCAAGCTGACTGAAAATGATAATGAAGAACAACCAAAACAACAACGCTGGTCTTTCATCATCAGTCACACCCCGGCCACATATACAAGGATAACTGTAGAATGGTAACTAGCTATAAAGCCAGGAAGCTGCTCCAAGAACAACATTAGCTGGCATCATAAAGCAGGAGACTCTGTAATGTTCACACACTGTCAAAGCAAACTACAGCAGCACCGTCACTGAGTGAGACAGACATGAAGACATGACGTGTTTTGCTTGTAATGCACTCTACATACACACTCATACCTCTTTCTCTGGGAGGTCTGTGGCCTCTTAACGGCAGGGTCTGGGGCCCCGAGGTGACGAAAGCGCCGCTTGCGACAGGGGGCCACATCTGTGATGTCCTTCAGGCTGTCGTCCAACGGGCTTGGAGTAGAGCACCCTAAGGAGAGCACGAGTGACTCAGATCTTTGCACCAATGACTGGGATTCATGAACATGAAGCAGCCAATAGACAGACTGGCTAAAAACTGGATCATCGGCTGAAAAAAATCATTTTTGGTTTTAATTGTCTTTGTTATTTGAGTCTAATTTTTGTTGTTCCTGCCCAAAGCAACTAAAAATGTGAAAATATGTTGCTGCTTTTTACTGGTTGGGACCATTAGAAGCTTTTCATACATTACTACTAGAACAGGGACAATTTCTCATCAACGACAGACTGTTGATGATCGTGTCAGTAATTTCACCAGTAGCAACACTCTCCCTACACACTAAACTAAACACATAGTGAAAATACTCGCTTCCTCACTTTGCCTCCTTCCCTCTCCTTCCTTCTCCTCCCTCTCCTCCTGTGTGTTGGCAATAAGGCCCAACACGCTGCTGTCTGAGTCACTGTCATAGCAACAGAAACAACACAAACTCTGTGAGCGCTTCCTCATCAGACGGAGGGGAAGGCCCAGACAGCGGGGACACCTACGTCGCCCCTAAAACCTTTACGTATAAAACAAATCTGACCTAGTTTTGGATGATTTAACTTGTGTGAGAAAGTGGAAAAATCAGGGATATAAACAGCTAAGGAGGAGAAAAGCTCCCCTGAAAACCCTCACACAGCCTGTCCAAATCCATCTCAGTGTAACACACACCTACACTCCATACATCTGACCTCCCGCTGGTGGCACATTAGCATATCCAGGCCATCTGGGAGCAGAAGCCTAGAGGCTGATGAGGTGTGACGTCAACGTTAGAAGCTGTTTGCATTTAAAGGTGTAGTGTGTCAGCTGATGGAGGCCTGCAACTGTGCATTAAGTAACTCCTCAGTGGTGTCGTGGCTGGTTTCTAGGGCATAAAACACAGCGACGGTGAAAACACACTCAGCTCCCGTGACAATAGCTCCCTGACATACATCACACTCAGAGTCATACTGAACAAAAGGTGAAACTTAATATGAAACTGCTTTACAAAAACTCATCTTTTGTTTCTTGGATAACCTGACAGCACTAAATATTAAGGTGACTAGTAGCACTTTAATAAGAGGGCAGGGACCAGTCAGTGAAGCCCTTTGGGGTTATCAGTCAGCCATTTAAAGCAGCTCTGACCAAGAGACGCATCAAGAAACGAGAGGCCTAGTCATAAATGATATGACACCGTGGGCAGCACAGGGTTCACTGCTGTTCCACAACATTTAGTGTTTCTGCACTAAGAGTTTGCCCAGTCGCACTTTCTGAAAAGCTAAAGCATGACATTCTGCTCATGTTGGTTAAATTGTACATATTGTATCACGTTAACAAAGATATAACCATAAAACAACTGTAGCTGGCATGAGGTTGTTGAGATTGATAGCGAACCTGTGTACATCTCCAGGGGAACTGTGACCTGTAGTGTTAAACTGCTGGATTGAAATCCAATTTTCAATTAGAAATTAATTACTGGCCTTGCTCAGATAGAGCCTGTTCTTCTTCTGTGATTATTTCAAATGAACTCATCCAATCACACTTAGTCAGAAGTTGGAAGCATCAAATAAATAACTGACAGCAACATGTACCAGCAACGACTGGAGCTCTTTTATTCGATAAGGTGATCTATTATGAAACAGAGATCCCCGGCCTGGGGTTCAACCATGGATGTTGTAACTATGTGCAGTGTGGGTATTTATTTAGCATCAGCTCTACAGTAAATATTACCTGATGGCCCGTGATGTTAGACTGGGTAATAAATGTGACTGTAAAGGTAATGACTGCTGGAAGAAACACAATTTCTTATCAAATACATATGGTTTCTCATTTTGTTGTCTTTTTAAAATGGAAGCAATGCTTCCATGCAGCTGAACTGACTAAAGATTTTTTCTGGTGTTCCTGTTCACCTGGGAGTCTGTAAACTGCACATTATTTTGTCTTTAGTATATAAAAGTAACATAAGCACAACATTTTGTGGGATTCCCACAAACATCTGGTCAAACCTAAGGGTGAAACAAAAGGATGAGCTGTTAGTATGCAGCATCACGTTACTGAAATACTCCTGTTTGTAGCTCAGTTGATAGTGAATTTACTTATGGAAGATGATTTTTAAAGTTTAAATACATTAAAACTAAGGCTCAAGAAGAAAAACACTGTACTGAAACCAACTTCAGCACAAGGGCTTGTTTTGTTGACTTGGTGTTTTAGTTGCCGTTTTCTCTATTTGACAGTCTCACATCTGTTATGCGTTTTTGCAGGGGAAAACTCAACTCAAAGAAACTAGAGAATTTAGTTTTGTGTGAGTCAGACGCCTGTTTGATGCAGACAACTGGTTTGCACTGATGATTCATATTTGAGGGGTTACTGAAGATCAGACGGCACAAAGTCTGGGGCAAAATCCAGTCAGACTGCAGAAGCAGGAGCGAGGGGGGCTTCACAGAGACCTTACCCCGGGACGGTAAAGTGGAGGCTGGAGTCGGCTGCACTTCCGGCAGGTCCTCATCAGTACTTTCTCCATATTCATCCTCCTGCCCTGCTGTCTGGTCTGATTTTACTGGGCCTGTCTTTGTCTGTTTCTCAGAACTCCTACAACAGACCAGACATTCACCAACTGAAACAACTGATTAAAGATCACCACAGAAAAATGAATGAAACACTGATTATATATCCGGTGACTGTTACAACACACTGCAGCACATGAATCAGAGAATAGCAGTAACTGTGAAAACAGGCATCAAAGCCTGTTGAGAAATTTATTGAGCAACTAGATTGATCATATTTATTACTCTAAAGAAAAAGCACACAATACAGAGCTTCATTGTCTGGATCATTTAAAACATGTGAAATGTTTAGAGATGTTATTTCTCTGCGTGTGAAGCTGGAGCGCTGCTTAAAGCCCTGGATGGGTTTAGGCATGAGCACAGAGAGGAGCCGAGGTGTCCGCTGACCTGTAACCGCTGAAAGCAGCTGACAAGTCAGTCAGGAGTTGCTTCCACATTAAGCTGGTCAAATGTGTAAAAAACTGTTTCAGACTGTACTGTTCTCAGCCCTGGGGCAGGTCATTCAGAAGCACAGCTATATAGTAAATTCAGTCGTATTAAACAGGGTTGGTGACCGGAGAGAGCGAGAGGAGACTGAGCAGAGGTCGAACACCGATCCTCTGCAGAGCTGCAGCCCAGGTTCTGCTGTGATATCATCTCTAACCTCTAACCACACTTTACATGTTGATACAACCAATGACACAACCGTTGCCATTAACTTGTATTTATGCTGATTTTGCCAGAAAATGTCCCAACGAAATAATGGTTTTATCAGCTGGCTTTCTGTCTCACTCCTCACCAGATGTCGACTGTGGGGAGGCTTAACTGTTTTCATGCTGTCCAGGTGTTTCACTCTGTAAAGAGGTCCCTGCTAAAGAGAACTGGAAACACTAATGTGGAAAATACAAATGGCTTTCATTTAAAATTTAGATGGCTTAATGTAGATGTAGTCACTGTTTTAGCGTCAGTTGATATGCAAACAGCAGCTGTACGCAAGAGCCGAAAGAAGTGAAACCGTCAGCTGAAGAGTAAAAGGCAGCTGCTTCTGAAATGTCACCTGAAGTTTAAGCATTAAAACCTTCACATTCTCTAACACAAGTTCTGTTTTAAAGGAGCTACACAGGATTTCTGGGCAAAAAAAAAAATGGTGTGGAAATGTGAAATGAGATACTGTAACATCCAGTTAAAATAAACAGGACACTGCTGAGGTTTTCCCATTAAAATAAAGGTAAAATAACAAAATAAAATGACTAGTGTACCCTGTTTCCTGTAGGTGTGTGACCGTTTCCTGCAGACTGCGGATCTTGGCTTTCTTCTCATTCAGAACCAGGACAAACCGAGAGTACAGCTCAGCCTCCAGGGCCTCTTTACCACCAGCGTATCGCTTCAGTCTTAAACACACACAAGAGTCTTAAAGTCTGGACGTCATATTTCTTTCACCACCGACTCCCCAGTATGCCTGAAAGATACAGCACATGTGCTCAGTAAAGGTAACATAACACCAGTAACACTTCTTTGTCCCCTATAGCTGGAGCCAGCTGGTAAGAATCATAAGTGCTGGTTGTATTATAAAGTTAACCAAGTAGCTAAAACCACACCATAAAACACCCCATTACAAGTAAAAGGTCTATATTCAATAGTATTTAATGCTCTTAAAGTATGTAAAGCCATTTTAACTCTATACACTACTGAGTGGTTGGACATTTAGCATTAAATCATCATTTACAAGCGTGTGTTTTGTATGAACCCCCCCAGTTTGCAGAGTAACTGTAGCTCAGTGGAACAAAAACGTAGTGGAGCTGAAATACAAAATGGTAATACTCAGACAAAATGCAATACTGGATTTATATTGTTTAAAAACAACCAAATGTTAATAATCAGCAGAGTAAGGAGTCAGAAAAGTACTAAACAGTGGATTTTCTGCAGATTTATGTGGATATTTGAATTGAGATACCAGCTCTGACTCACCACTTAATCTCATAGGTATGTTTGTAAAATGTATTTTACATCTGTGTAAAAAAAACTGTTAGTAAAACTTCTCAACTGACTTTTAAGAAATTCCTTGGCTTTTCCAAAGTGGAGATGCCGCCCTAGCCCTGGCTGGTTTTGGCCGTGAGCAGTGGGAACCCTGGTTGTTGTGTGTTCTGTGTGTGTTTACTCTGCCGTGATGCGTTGCTGTTCTTGTCTCAGCCTCTGGTTCTCCTCTTCAAGTTTCTGGTTATGGTGCTCCAGCATGTTGGCCCTCTGCAGGCTGTGAATCAGCAACTCCCTCACCACCTGCACCGGCTCTGGGATGGCCTTCAACAAAACAGACCCCAACCTGAACTGGAAAGAAAGAAAACCCAGGAGTCGACCATATTTATTCTCCGAGTTCTGGTGGCTTGATGGATATTTATCCACATTTTGGATCCACAGATTCTGAGCTGGAAACAGTAAATACATGTATTATGCCTCCGTCTCAAAACCAGACATGATTCTGAAGTGAAATCAATGCATGGGGTCAGGAACACCTCTGAAAAACAGTCAGTGAACGCTGTTTGTCACGACTAAAGAGGAGAAGGACCATACAGCTTGTTATCAGCGCAGGCCAAAAGCCAGCAGCCATGATGGCATGGGGGAGCATTAGTGCACATGGCATGAGTAACCTGCACATCTGTGAAGGCACCATTAATGCTGAATGATTTACACAGGTTTTGAAGCGGCATATGCTGCCACCAAGACGATGTGGTACGAGTGCTAAACTGGCCTGTCTGCAGTCCAGATCTGTCACTCACTGAAAACATTTTGCACATTATGAAGCGATAAAGGAGCTGAACTGGTGAGCAGCTGAAGTTCTACTTCGGGCAACAATGGGAAAACATTTCACTTTCAGAACTAAAGCACTTGGTCTCCTCAGTTCCCAAACACCCGCAGAGTGTTTTCAAAACATGTTGCATCGAATTTAAAACAAGCATATATTTTTCACTACATTTCTCAGATTCTACATTTGATCTGTTTTGTTTGTACTAATTTACAATGATTTAACACATTGCATTCAGTTTTTATTTACATTTTACACAATGTCCCAGCGGTGGCATGGTGGAACAATGATTAGTGCTGTCACCTCACATAAAAAAGGTTCCGGGTTCGATCCCAGGCCGACCCAGGGCCTTTCTGGAGTCTCCATGTTCTCCCTGTGCCTGCGTGGGTTCTCTCCGGCTTCCTCCCACGGTCCAAAGACATGCGGCTTAGGTTGACTGGCGACTCTAAATTGCCCGTAGGAGTGAGTGTGAGTGGTTGTTTGTCTACATGTCAGCCGTGTGACAGACTGGCAATCTGTCCAGGGTGGACCCCGCCTCTCACCCAGTGTCAGCTGGGATTGGCTCCAGCAGCACCACCACCCCCGTGACCCTTGTTAAGACAAACGGTATAGATAATGGATGGATGGACAGCATCCCAGCTTTTTTGGAAATGGGGTTGTCCACATTAATCTGAGCGGTTACAGCTTTGCCTGTCCTGAGCACCCGAGGTGTCACTTGTCTGCTCATACTAGGGATACGAGTTGTGAACGACTAGTCAGAGCTTGATGCTGGCTGAAACACTGCTCCCATGTTGTCATAGAAACACTACTGTTTCACAAGCTGTGCCTGACTCACTGAGTCACACTGGAATAACTGGCCACTTTTATTTGGGGAGAGACCCCTGTGGACAACTCCACCTACTCTAGATTTACCGACTCAGAAAGTGAACTTGTATGTGCTAATAGAGAGCGCGTGAATGGAAGTCATCAATACGAACGACGTCCAGGTCCAACTCTATACCGACACTAATCCAGAGACAGGATGCCAAACCTCTGGGAGAGAAGGAGGAGGGTCAAAAGGGGAAATAATGAATGCAGACATGACCATAGTTACACTGTTGATAGAAATGTTTTTATTTCCATTCGCTGCATAAGGACTTTTATTCTTTCAGTTTTGATTTTCTCAAAATAACCACCTGAGTTTTGTTTTGATTCAGCTTTGGCTTAACTTAGTTTTAAAAAACAAGGACCAACTAATCAAAAGATGGGAAAATAAATGTGAAAGTAATTTAACTTCTTTACTGTAAAAGTCAAAGTTTCATGTTGACTTTTTGTTGAGAGGAAGGAGGCGGGCAGTGGACAAAACAGAGGGTGTGAAACCCCTAATTAACACCTCAGTCTCACTGAAATCTTCAAAATCATTCATAAATTAAGATGATGATTATCTTTGTATCTGTACTATTAAATGTATTTGCATGTTGAAGTGCTCCAAAGTGAGGACCAGCACAGAAAATAAGAAGCACATGAGTTTATCAGTGCCACGGCTGCTGAAATATAGTGGAGTAAGAAATTATCGTAAAACGGAAACATTCAGCTCTAATACAAGCACCTCAAAGGAAGTGTACTCTTAAAATGCACTGTAGCTGAATTACACTTCCACTGTGACCATCTGATCATCAGAATCAGAATCTGCTTTATTGGCCAGGTGTGTCGGACACACGAGGAATTTGACTCTGGTACATTCCTGATCATGAATATCTACACAGCACAGCATCAACTGTGTGAATGACACTTAGCCTCTATTCTATTCAAGTCGGTGGAGTCACAAACGTTTGTGGAACACAGCGCAGCATTAATGTCTCAGTCATCACAAACAGCGGCATCTTACACATCTTATGTCTAATTGCATGACCAGAAACACACACACACACACACACACACGTCTGGTGTGCTAACACCTCTACGTGTGCGCGTCTCTGCTGCAGCGTCTGCGATTAGAAGGGACCGAGCAGGCATCAGGCTGAAGCCTTTCATTATGACTCATAACTTTGACAGAATTAGTTATTTTTTTATGTTGAGCAAGAGAAACCCTCTGATGACTCAAGGCAGCACACTTCTGTAAACTGACCATTTCCAACTGATCCGTCAAACAGAAGCATCAATTCATTTCCCGTGTGCTGCAACAGATTTCCATTCCGTCATAACTACCACAGCAACAAAGGCTTTGTGTCTAAAACTTGAATGAGTGTGTTTTCACAAACTGACCCCTGACCAGGGATTATTCAGTAAATTGCCAAACGTCTTCTTGGGTTCGGCTCCACTCAGTCTGTGTTCCTATAATAAAATCGCAGCAGGACAGACAAGTTAAGCTCTATTTTTAACACGGGCATTTGCTGTTTTGTTTAGTTTCTTGATGCATAAGGTCCCCTAACAACAAACAAACAAATCAACAGCACAAATGCTTCTAATCAGCCAAAAATAGGACTGCAAAAAGACTTTTTTCAGTGAAAATGTCCATGACAGGTCCCCAAAACCTGTGAAAGTCGTTCGTTTTGTCCAAACAAAAGTATTCAGTTTTCTGTCCCAGAAGAAAAGAGAAACCAAAAAGCACTCACATTTTAGAAACTGGCATCAATCAGTTTGTAATTTTTGCTGAAAAATATAGTTTGAACAATTACTGGATTATCAAAAAAGTTGCAGAATCACTTTCTGACCACTTGGTGCAGCTAAAAACAAAACAAAACAAAAAACAAATGCAACACACTGTGCCATTATGCCACACATTTACATATATATGATAGACAACATGTCACCACTTCCCTCCACTATGTAAAAATAAAGCCAAATTTCTGTGAATACGGCGGCTGCCATCTTGCTTTTTTGTAACCAGATTCTGTGCAGTAGCGACCAGATGTGGAGTGACAGCACTGGATACACAACCAAAGCTGTCAAATGAACTGAAATACACCTGTTTTTATATCATCAAATAACTTACTAAACACTGTTGTACATCAGCGTGACAGTATCTACCAAAACACCCACAGAAGTGACCCCTGGGAAAAACTGACCTGAGCCGGGTTCAGATCACAGCAGCTAACGTGGAGCTGGGATTTATGACCTATACTGCGACCAGCCAGCAGGGGGCGATCCCGTCCTGGTTGCTTCACCTCTATGAGCTGTTACCCTGTCGCTCATTTTTACAGTAGATGTGCTCACACAAAAAATTTGCTGTTGTTCCAAAAACAGGTAAAATAGTTTTCATAATCAGAAATAATAATCCTAATTCATGCTGGCATTTAAAAACCACAGGTACAAGAAATGATACAGAACAAGACAACAAGGCAAATGGAGTCCCCTCCTCCCCTGTGGTGACTCCTGGAGACAATAATGTTCATTAAAGTGTTGGATGGAACAAACAACATCCTGACAACTTGGATCAGCAGCAGACAGTAACTATGTTTATTCAAGTCCTGTAACAGCACAGATATGATGTACTAGAGCATTTCCATTTCATGCTGCACTACACTCCAGAACACAGCATGATCTTATTGTCAGCCTCAGTTACGTCCCCTGATCGAGGTTTTACATACAAACATACAACATGCCTTGAAAATGCTTCAGCATCATGGTGACAGCTTCTTGTGTTACCCCCAAGTGGCCAAATATCAGTTGCTGCTACTTTAAGATTCATTAATGTCATAAGAAAACAACTGAAATCTGGCCAAAGGTTGTCCAGAAAGAAAAAAAAACAGGTCAACCATCCTTAGGTCCTGGTACTTTCACAAACTAGGACTTTAAGATGAGAGCTCAACTAAATCATGGCACTACAACTGCAGCTGGGAAGGTTTAGACAATAGGCATATTTATTACAGGATAAATAACTTAAACCAAAAGAGCTGTGAAGTTCAAACTGATTTATGAGCGCCTGAACCACATGAAAATGACATCAAACCCAACACAACAACTTATTGTATGAGCTTTGGTGCAGAGATTAAAAGCAGACAGGAAAAAACTGAAGGTCCCCATCCTTACACAGGACTATTTGTACTTATTCTAGCAGATCAGTTAATTTACTACACATCTGTGGTGAGGTAACACAGCAACAACCACATGGAGCCGCAGCTGGAGGTTCTGAAAGGATTAAGCTGAGAGCAGACTCATGTTTCACACTCTGTTCGTCACTTCATTGGTTCAGTCTGAGAATCGAAACAAGCTCAGTGCACTTTTCTCTGGAGCTTAACATCCAAGGCAGATTATGGAAACAGAGACAACAGGTGCAATGCCACTGCAAACTCATGGTCATCTTTTAAATGAACCTTCTGACTCTTCTGCTAAGTGAGAGGGGGGTTGAAATAACCTCAGTGATACAAACAAATATCTAAAACATCTCTCCTTCTGCTGGACCGTATGCGTGTACCACACTACGAGGACTAGCGACTTCCGTCTCACTGTGCCAGAGGTGTGTTTGTGTGACACTCACTGAGATATCCTTCTGCACCTTCTCATACTCCAGTTTAATAGTTGAACTGTCGTTTGGTGCAGATGGCGTCAGAGTGAAGCAGTAAGTCCAGGAGCTCTCGGGCCCTGTCAGCACGGCCTCCAGGTCCTGGATGTAGGCCTCCGTCTGCATCTCCAGCTCCTCTGCCTCCCCACACACTGCTGCCTCACTCACTGCACAAAGACAGAGGATGACCCTGAACGTGTTTGTTGAAAACCCAAGGTGTTGCTGCAGCACGTGGAAACAGAATACAGCAGCAAGAGCAGAACGAACGCAGGTATCGTGCAAAGCAACTGCAACATTTCGAGTGGGAATTTATGAACAGCAAAGGTTCATAGCTGGAGTTGGTCTTCCTACTGACTCTGCTCCTAATGCACGTTCAACTGGTTCCTTACATCTAAAGTGTTTCTGAAGTAACCAACTACCTGTGTGCTTATATTGTGTCCCTGCTATTAATATATGAGCCTCCATCTGGAAGGAAAGCTTTGTTTAGCCTCACCTGAACAAATAAATAAATTAAGGGCCACTGTGCACTGAGTTCAACCTTTAATCCCAATAAAACTAAGGAGGAGATTCAACATGAGTGCTGCTCAGTAGCAGCACCTTATCCAGAAAATCCTCACCGTACCTTTAGTATGTGATGGTAAAAGCTTGAACACTCCAGTTCTCTGACCCCTATGGAGGGTTTACAGCACCTTCCTGAATCCTGACCGGAGAGAGGTTCAAACTAATAAATCTCGCACTGTGCAGCTGTCCAAGCAGCTGAACTGATGGTGCTGACGGCAGCCGAAAATGATGATGAGACCAGATTTACTTTATTAATCCCATGAGGGAAACTATTGCGTTAGAGCAGCTATAAACAAAATCACTGCAGCAAACAGGAGACGCAGTACAATAATCTCACACTACTCCACAAAGTACAATGGTCATAATATAACTGTATACATAAATCTGATGAGTTGTAATCACATGTAAAATAATGGATGAGGGCAGCACGGTGGCGCAGTGGTTGGCGCCGTTGCCTCACAGCGAGAAGGTTCCGGGTTCGGGCCCTACCTGGGACCTTTCTGTGTGGAGTTTGCATGTTCTCCCCGTGCTTGTGTGGGTTCTCTCCGGGTACTCCGGCTTCCTCCCACAGTCCAAAGACATGCAGCTTAGGTTGATTGGTGTCTCGGTTGCCCGCGCCCCCCCCCCCCGTGACACCGCTCAGGGACCAAACGGTAGAAAATGAATGAATGAATGAATAATGGATGAGGGTTGAAGGGTACTGGCTACTGTGCAGAGCAATACACTATATACAAGTATATATACAACAGTGCAAAGAAAGTGGTCCAACAGGTGAGCATGTATCTGTCACGTCAGACAAAGTGAGACGTGTCGTGAGGTTGTGCAGGCTCAGATGTTTACCTTCTCCTCCCCACGCAGCCTGTCCATTAGTCAGCAGCAACTGGAAGCCCGACCCTAAGCCCCGCCCCTTCCAGTCCACTCGCAGGAAGTAGGAGGGGTCAGGCTCTGATGAGATGTGGATTTCACGCAAAGCTGTGTGCATCCCTGCAGACACACGCACAAAACAACACAACAGTTAGAAGACTACTATGGCTCTTTGGTAGTTTGGACTGTGGGTCACGTGACTCCAAATCAAAGTTTCCAAAAAAAAGAGAGATGCAATGTGAAAAATGTTCTTTTCTGTCCACAGAATCTGTTGGTGCACAAGGCAAAAACGAGAGCTGACCCAAAACAATAAATCAAGTCGCTCCAACATGTGGTTGACCTGATCAGACCCAACACTGTGAGCAGCATGACAATCTATGGAAACAAACTGTGGTCCTACACTGCTGCACAATAACAACAGACAATGTCATTAAAGTGGTGGAATTTTATTCTAAAAACAACTGTAGGGAGCAAACAAGCAGACAAACAGTTACACAATGCAGACATTCACTTGTAGTTTATACAATGCTCTAAGACTGTATTCATTGTATTTGTCCTGAGTAGGTTTACATCAATAGAGAAAGAACCATGTAACTGTCCTGAAACACATCAGATATTTGACTTATCGGTTCATTTTTAATGTAAAGGTCCCTCTCATCTACTATTTTCTTATTTGTAATAAGCACACTACTTCAGATTTAACCCATAACGGTGAAATGCTAAAACACAGGCTGTTCAGAAATATGTGACTGGCAGCTGACAGGGGTGTGCTGGACCTGATAAAGACCACATCTGTTCTTACATCATTTTTCTGACACCTGTCTCTCTCTGCTGTTCACGTGCCCACCATCACTTATCCTCCCCTCATCATAGCCACCAAATAAACTGCCTGAATGTGGCGGTGGTTTTAGACATGTGCATTAGCAGGAGGCTGAGCTATTGTTTCTTAGAGACAATAAAAGACATAGTGATGGCCCAGAGGGACATGGCAAAGCTATCAGAGACCCTGTAATGCCTGGCTACAGAAACCTCTCCAAGAGAAGACAGACGAGGCCTCCCTGTCGTTAGCTGTTTTAGAGCTGCTAACAGTACTGGTACATGGTTCCTAAAATGTTTTAGCTACAGCTACTTTTCCCACATTGTCTGATAAATTAAGTGAAATGTGGTGTGGTGGGACAAAAAAATCTAAAATTCTCACTGACTACATGCCCCCAGTAGAACCATAGACACTGAAAAGAAATTAGGCACCTGCTCAAAGGAGCAGGCGTGCTCTAACTAACTGATAAGTCCATCTTCATGCAACCGTATTACAGCATCAGAGCTGTGTAAGCATAGACGTCCTCTCATTTGGTTTAAGTAGAGGCTGAGCCGAGCGAAGCAGAGAAACCTCAGGTAGCTGGATGCTAATGTCAAGTCTTCCTAACACAGCCAGACACATTGCAGCTTCATTTGAATGCACACATTGTTTATTTCATTATTATTCTCTATTTCCTGTTGCCTTAAAACACATCGAGAGCCTCTGTACTGGAGTCAAATTAGTGTATGTTAAAATATACTTATAGATTACAGATGATTCGGATTCATCTTTAACAACATGCTTTATCACACCTACTTCACAACTCAGTACACGCACAGTGCAAGAGCCGAATTCCAGTATTTCCACCAAGACCAGTCTGTAGGTTCAGTGCACCGATCTGGTCCAGGCTGAAATATCTCAACAGCAATGTAGCTTTGTGTTAACATTAACCGAGCTGTTTGTAAACAGAGTGAAGCTGCGACAGATGGTCTGACGTGCGCAGAAAGACTCACTGACACCTCCACAACAACAGGTGGGTTTGTGTCTTACCTGCAGCATCACCATGTATATCCGACGGATTGACTTGTGGACTAAAACTTGTCTTCGGTGTAGTAAACAACTCAGAGATCTGCCGGGGAAGTGGATTAATACGTCATCATCACGCGACGCAGCTGATCAAATCAGGGACGAATGGCATCCCAAAATTTAACTTATGTGCCAAATAATTTTTAGTAAAAAGAATTAAGTAATCGCTAGCAGTCACCAGTATTTGAGAGAAACGTACAATAATTTTTAGGTGAATCCATTATTAATGGCTGCTTCTGAATTTATTTTATTTACGAGCAAGTAATTAGTCAAACAGAGGCATTTGTTTTTACCGTCTGATTCTCTGTTAGTTACTTAATCACGGGCATGTTTAGACGGTCTGTGGCAAATAAATGTTTGGATCACTCACTCATGTATTTATTTATGCTATTCAAGTGCGAGTTGAGTCGACTGAGGTAAATCCATGTAAGACAAAGAACAAAATAATGTAAGGACTGTATTGTACAAAGTCTACCTGTTGGGCTTAGCCTTTCATTGAACATTTACACTCACCAGCCACTTTATTAGGTGCTACCCTACACACTTCAATGCAACACTTCCACTTAACATCTTTGTTTATGAAGCTCAAAATGTTTATGTTTTTGATGAAATTGTCAAATGTATAAATTCAGTTATGTTTATTACTGAGGTCATAGTTAAAGGTAGTGTTGTGCTGGATTACATTATATTCAGAGGTGTCTATATTTTTGTCCTCCCCAGCTACATACAGTGGGGCAAATAAGTATTTGATACTCCACCGATTTTTCAAGTTTTCCCACTTACAAACAATGGACAGATCTGTAATTTTCATCATAGGTACTGTACACCTCAACTGTGAGAGACAGAATCTACAAAAAAATTTCCAGAAAATCACACTGTTAGATTTTTAAATAATTTATTTCCATCAGAGGGGATTTTGCCCCCCTCTCCATACAGGTCTTCTCCAGATCTTTCAGGTTTTGGGGCTGTCGCTAGGTAATATGGAGTTTCAGCTCCCTCCATAGATTTTCTGTTGGGTTCAGGTCTGGAGACTGGCTAAGCCACTCCAGGACCTTGAAATGCTTCTTACGGAGCCACTCCTTAGTTGCCCTGGCTGTGTGTTTGGGGTCATTGTCATGTTGGAAGACCCAGCCACGACCCATCTTCAATGCTCTTACTGAGGGAAGGAGGTTGTTGCCCAAAATCTCGTGACACATGGCCCCGTTCGTCCTCTCCTCAATACGGTGCAGTCGTCATGTCCCCTTCGCAGAAAAGCACCCCCAAAGCATGATGTTTCCACCCCCATGCTTCATGGTTGGGATGGTGTTCTTGGGATTGTACTCATCCTTCTTCTTCCTCCAAACACAGCGAGTGGAGTTTATACCAAAAGGTTCTATTTTGGTCTCATCTGACCACATGACCTTCTCCCATGCCTCCTCTGGATCATCCAGATGGTCTTTGGCAAACTTCAGACGAGCCTGGACATGTACTGGCTTGAGCATAGGGACTTTGCATGTGCTGCAGGATTTTAAGCCATGACAGTGTAGTGTGTTACTAATGGTAACCGTTAAGACTGCGGCCCCAGCTCTCTTCAGGTCATTGACCAGGTCCTCCTGTGTAGTTCTAGGCTGATCCCTCGCCTTTCTCAGGATCATTGATACTCCACAAGGCGAGATTTTGCATGGAGCCCCGGTCCGAGGGAGATTGACAGTCATCTTGAATTTCTTCCATTGTCTAATAATTGCGCCAGCAGTTGTTGCCTTCTCACCAAGCGGTTTGCCTATTGTCCTGTAGCCCATCCCAGCCTTGTGCAGATCTATAATTTTGTCCCTAGTGTCCTTACACTAGGGACAAAAGTGGAGAAGTTGCCCATAGTGGAGAAGTTGGAGTCTGATAGATTGCGTGTGTGGACAGGTGTCTTTTATACAGGTAATGAGTTCAAACAGGTGCAATTAATACAGGCAATGAGTGGAGGATAGGAGGGCTTCTTAAAGACAAGCTAACAGGTCTGTGAGAGCCAGAATTCTTGCGGGTTGGTAGGTGATCAAATACTTATTTCATGATATAAAATGGAAATAAATTATTTAAAAATCTAACAATGTGATTTTCTGGAATTGTTTTGTAGATTCTGTCTCTCACAGTTTAGGTGTACCTACAATGAAAATGACAGATCTGTTCATTCTTTGTAAGTGGGAAAACTTGAAAAATCGGCGGAGTATCAAATACTTATTTGCCCCAATGTACATGAGAGGGTCAGAATGTTAGGAACACCTCTGAATATAATGTAGTCCAGTACAACACCACCTTTATAAACACAGATGTTAAAGTGGAAGTGTTGCCTTGAATTGCATGCAGTTGTACAGGTGTATCTAATAAAGTGGCCAGTGAGTGTACATGTAGTTGGAACACCCAGAAATTATACAAATTCAATAATGAACATATTGAGATTGAGTTTTCTTGTTCATCATGCAACCATTCCCATGTCAAGCTTGAAAAAGTATTTTTAAGACAATGAGAATGCCCCTTACAATATCAGTCTTGGATGTTATGCCTTATTGTCCTTCTGACATGCTGCACCTTAACTGTCACAGCACTTTGGGGTAACATATCTGCATATTCAGGACATCTGATGAACAGGTTAGACCCTAAGCCCCTTGGTGCCCCTCTGAGTTGTTTTGGTTTCCTTGTTAGAGAGGCAAAGGCAACAAGCTGTGTGGCATGTTTTCAAGAAGGAAATGATGGGATTACT
>NW_018128249.1:220483-223807 GCF_001952655.1 Monopterus albus | reverse complement strand
CTCAGGCATTAAAGTGATTTCTATTAGGTAAACAGACACACAGTGGCCCACATCAGCTGATTTTCTACTGGGATCGACTACATGTGTGTGAGTTACCTAGTAACTTGTGAAGCTCTCCCAGGCGGTCTTTAAGTGTTTGAGCACATGTGTAGGACTGTGGGAAATATTAAGTTTCAGTCAGAGAATCTGCAAATAAATTCAGTTGGCTTTATGAAAGGAAAAAAAGGACCACAAGCTAACTGACTGAAGATCTGGGCCTTGTACATATGCAACCTTTCTGGACCTCCTTCTCATTTTTAATTCAACCATTGTCAACTGTAAAACTAACTGAATCAACCAGCAGCCACATTTGGCTATAGTGGTTGTTAAATTTATCAATAATAAAGTATTTATAAGGACGTCAGTACAGTCTGAAATCCATTTCAGACTCTTTTCTCAACATATTGTGTGAACCTTTCACTATGAGGTTTTGATACATTATAATAGAAGCTTACAGTATTTCCATCACAGCTTTTTAAGTCTTCATTACATACTGAACATAAGACAAACTCAGGAAATCCATTTAACCCTAAACTGGGAAAGGATTACATTAATACACTCAGAGATACTGGGCACAGCCCCGCCTACTGGCAGCAGGTTGTAGTGCCACTGTCCTGAGAAACTTAATACAAATTTATATAGTTCTATACTGACATAAACAAGTCCTTGGCTGCAGTGGCTGACTGTTAAAATTGTGTTTCTAATTGTGTTTTTAATTGCTCTTGCAGTGTGTATGTGCATAACATTATAATATACATTATATATACATTAATTACATTATAATTATAATAAATGATAAAACTTGACAGCTGTAGCAACACTACTTAGGGTTGGTGGGGCTTAGCAAACTGTCACTTATCATTTAAATTCCTATGTATCTCACACTAGAAACTACATCAGAGCTACAACACATAATGATTATTTTCATTATTGATTATCATTATCAATTCCGCTATCGATTAATCTACTGACATTTTAAAGTTCATTTATAAATAATCAGAAAACAGTGAAAGATGTGCATCACAGTATCCTGCAGCACCAAGTCACATCTTGAAATGTCTCGTTTTGTCCAACCAACAGTCCAAAACCAAAAACATTCCACTAATCATGAAGATCAGCAGATTGTCACATCTGAGGTGCTGAAACCATCAAATTATTGGTATGTCTGAAATGTTTAATTGGTTATCAAAGCTGTAAAGTACACGCTGATGTGTTAACAACCCCTCAGAGAGCTTTCAGCCACGTCTGACATCTGTGTGTCTGTGGTGTTTTGTTTGTTCGCTCCTGGACAGAAACAAAGCTCATAATATGTCAGTACTGTGTTTACAACTGCCAGGAGCTCAGTTAATGCAGGATGAATTTTCCCACAAAGATGCTTTTCCACATTAAAGTTACATTCTGCTCTTCTTACTCTATTCATGTATTGGTGTTCTTCCATTAGAAAAAACAAAATCACTCACTTATAAACACATTCTTGCATCTTTTCAAAACAAGGCAGTGCACTGTGGTGTCTGTATTTAATCAGAGGTGTACTGATACAGTCAGTTTTGCACACATTTCGCTCACAGGCCTTCATAATCCAGCCTCCATTGGTTAATTAAACCAGCTTCCAGACATCTCTGTAAACATATCTGGGCTTGTTTGTGTCATTGTTATTATTAATTTAGGTTGGTGATGTTATTACTACATGTACGTTTGGAGAATACTGGACCACAAAACAGTGTGTTTTACAGGAATTAGACTATACATGTATATGCAACATTTCTGCAAAACAATGCTCTTTTCAGTCCAGTAATGGAGCTGGATTTGTGGTTGAACACACTCAGCCAACTTTGTTATTCCTAGAAATGTTCTTTATATTGGCCGAGTGACACTGGGTTACTCAAGACCTGATGAGTTGTTCCCTCATAATGCCTGTGGTTTCCTGCTGCCATTAAAACTACTGAATGATAACCAGTAAGAGTCTGCTTTAACTGGAGCAGATCCTTCAACAGCTTTGTTTGTTCATTAGTTTCTAACCATTCTCAGATTCAGCTCCACATCAGCTGTTGAGAGAAAAAATTCACAGAGTTGGAGACTGGTTGATCTGGAGATAAAAAGGTCAACAAAGCAGCGCCTGGTCATTTGTTTAGATTGGCACTTGAAGGGCACAAGCTGGTCTCTGCTTGGTGTGAGAATAGGCGGCGCAGACTGGATCTGTATAGTCAATTGTGGTGTTTGGAAAGTAGACAAAGCACTGTTTTAGAAGATAAAGTCAGTGCCCAAACCTCAGCAAATATTTTGCCTAAGCTTGGCCCAAGAATCAGCTCATTTTGGACATATATGGGCCACATCACCAAGAATGGGTGAATAACAGACACAGTCCATATAACTTGGTTCCAGTACAGCCTAACAAAACCAGTTCATCCCATTGGATGAAGCATCCACTTACTGCCAGGGCTGGATCACTGAACAGGCCTACTGGGCACAGGCCCAGGACCCCAAGGATGTACAGGGGCCCCTGAGCAAGCACCTTGTTTTAATGTCTCTTGTTGGAAAGTCAATCAGATGACTTGAATTAGACACAAAACAGCAACAGAGGGGCACAAAACAAGGACTCATAAATGAAAACAGTGATGCAAAATGACCACAACAACTTAAAACAACTACAAAGAAGCCAAATATACTACAAAGACATGTAAAATGACCAGAAATAAATGCAGAATTAATAACACAAAGAGATACATGGAAGCCACACAGTCACAAAAATACAGCAAAGGCACAGAAAGTATCACAAAAACATGCAAAACAACCACAAAGAATCACAAAGGTATGACAAAGACATGCAAAACTGTTACAAAGAGAAAAAAAAAATGGCCGCCACTTCGCTGTTATAGTCATTTTGTGTCATTTTCAGTCTTGGACTCCAATAAGTGTGAGGGGCCTTTTACATGTCTGTGCCCAGGGGCCCGTTGTCTCCTAATCCGTCCATGCTTACCCCCACCCTCTGTTTCAATATGAGCCCATTGGGTCCACCTCCTGTGCTGCTATAAAGCCTCAAGGACCACAGCTGAACTTAATGAGCTGTGCTCAGTCTGGTGGCTGGCAACGTGGCGACACCACTACAAGTGCTCCAAGTGTGGACGTATGTTGCATCATGACAGCTGCAGAATTGAGAAATGAATTAATTAAATTAGATAAAATAATTCAAGTCAAAATGCAGAACAATTATGAACACTAACAGACACCAAAAACTGTGTAACTATTACCCAACTTATCACAAAAGTCTGCAGGCAGCAGGTATCA
>NW_018128249.1:203448-220468 GCF_001952655.1 Monopterus albus | reverse complement strand
CTGCTGTCTGACTCTGGTACATGAGTGAAACTGAAGAGCCCTGAATACACCAGTCAGCCCCAGTGGTATTCTTCAGTGTAAATATACTGGTTTGTAAGGAACAATCTCAGAGAGTCTGACCACCAGACTGCTCACAGTTTTAGATCCACCAGACTTCTTCTTCCAATGATATTTACAATACTATTGCAGGTGAGGATGATTACAGAGCTCTGAAGGCATCAAATGAATTTGTTTGTACAATTTAATAAATCATGCCTTTGTATTTGTGCTCTTGAAAAACTTGATAAGCACAGCTTATCTGCTTCATGCTCTTGTGTTGCATGCAACCCACATGCTCTCTCTTAAACTGGGTGCTTACAAATGAATAGTTTCAAGTTGTAAAGTGCTTTCACCCAGAGCCTTTAGATCTAACCCTTCACATAAACAGAAACATGTTTCAGTTTCTGATGTCCTCTCTTCTATCATTAACTGTAAGTCGTCATTTTCATCTTGCCGTCCTTATACTACTCGGGGACCCTTCCTTCTGCCTCTTTAGCATCACCTGCACCTATAGCCTCAGGGAGACACCTGATGAATGTATATGTGAGTCAGGCTCTTTAGGCTCAGTCCTGCAGTAATGACTTCCAGCTCAATAAGTACCAGCATTTCCTGGTAGTTATAAATGCCTGAGGACAACTCCTGAACACCTTCTGCATCTGTGGTCTCTGCTAGGCTCAATCTGAGCAGGGAATGTTTGATATTACTGGCTTCGTCTATCTGTTAAAAGATGGCTTTTTGATATGGGTGTGGTACTAAACTGAGGAGAACTCCACCAACTCCACAGGTGATAGCTACCAGCCATCTCCTCAGCATCCTTCAGCAGCTCCACAGACTCACTGCCTCTAGTGTCCACAGAAAATGTTGATGGTGGACGCTTATGTGTGTGGCTCTCAAGAATGGTCATGTACCCTGTAAAGTTAGAATAGGCACCCTGTGCTTAAAAATACTTACAGTTTACTAAGTTCTCTTCCCCAACACCAGACTGCTGCTCAGTCATACTGTGCTCCATAATAATATTTACCTGCTAGTTAAAAATACCAACAGTATATATTCTTTCTGAGTTTCCAGTTTGCAGTCCCTTCGCATCTTGTTCCCTTGTACCTAGAGTATACATTTGTACCCTGTCGGTACATTCTGTACTGCTGCACCATTCTAGAAAACATTGCACTGTAAATTGGGAAGAATTACCCTGTCACATGATCAGGGCCTTTTACAGATTGTAATTGGCATTAGTTTAAAAAGCTCCATATAACTTGAACTCTATAAGTCTCTTTGTGGTGGTTTTGTGTCTCTGTAGTTCTATGCTTTACCTTCCCAACAGAAGATTTTAACAACCACTTCAAACAGAGGCTCTAAAACAGGGATCCCCTGACCCTTGTGCCCCTAAGCTGTGCTCATAGACCAATATAGTGATTCATCTATGCCTCCACAATGTGATGAATCAACAGAGACAAGTGAGGATGTCATTACAATGCTACACATTAGGTTTGGACAGGGGGCGTTTAGGTCAAGACACTTAACCTGTGATGCTGCTGTGAAGTTTTGCTCTTTAGCAAAAACTCTTAGTTTTAACTCTTCCCTCTTCCCTGATCATGTGTCACAGGAGGGGGCAGTTAAAATACAACCCTTAAATGTTGGCAGTGAGGCTGCAGGGTAGCATAAGGGTCAGAAGAGCCTGAACTGGGATTTTAAGGGGTCAAGGAACATGAAACTGATTATGGATATTTACTGTTAAAGGGACCTTGATGAGCTCTTGTCAGAGGCCCCTAAAACTCTAGCAGCAGACCTGCATGGAGGGCTTAGTGTGGGATGAATCTGCATCCAGGCTAAAGCAGCAACAGCATTAAGTCCTCCTGTTGAGAGACAGAAAGGGAGTTTTACAGAATAACCCAGAAAATTAAAGGCAGAAGCTTTTTTAACTGTAAATTTAACCATAAATTGAGAGATCATCTTTTATTGTGAAGGATATATAACACCAAGGGAAGGCACCTTTATTTATACATCACATTTCATACTCAGAGGCAATTCAAAGTGCTTTACAGATGGCATCTCATGTTGTTGCTTTGAAGGGACATCAGTGTGTATTCTTCATCATAGTCATCCAGGACAAATGAACAGTACGATGGTGTAGGATGATCAACATGTTAACTGTACGTGCAATAAAAGCTCAGATGCCTAGAACAGGATAAAGGACGGATGTTGTGCAAACCAGTGACATAAGACAATTGTTGGAGGACAGAACCCCCCCGGTTTTCTCATAAAATGGAACCAGTGAATGAACTCTCAATGCTTTTATTATGAAGCACACACACATGCTCACTCCTCTCCTGTGGATGAAACTTCTGGGTGCATTGTGTAATCATCCTGTGTGAGCTGGCAGCGTACAGCAGCTGTCTGGCTGCAGTTTCACTCTGCCTTCATGAGAATGCAATGTCGAAACCACGCACATGGGGGTCTTCTGGGGGTAGCCTCCGGGGGGTGGTTTCCCTCACTCCCTCATCTTTATTTACTTCATCACTTTTACCAAACCAGGGACGTTTCTGAGAAAAACCAACTCTCCTTCATACGAGCGCCTAGAGAACAGTAAAACTGTAATAACCTAGTGGACAGTAAAGTAACATTATAAGACATAAACATGAACAAATGCACATGCTACAGTGCTTCCTCTTCATGTAGTCTCATTAGTGTAAACCCATGATTCAAAGTAATGACTTAGATTTATTTTAAAATCTGACACAGCTGAACTATAAACAAGTTACGGCAATCGGGTTGGCAATATTAGTCAAGGAATATTATTCTTTAATTCACTAATCAGAGTCTGTAAATGGAATTCACCAGATCCAGTATGGTGGAATGCATGTGAATACTTTTAATAGAAAAGAATAATGATGGGTAACAAATGAAAGGAAAGATCTGAATGGATAAAACTGTCATGTGTTCAAGAACATGAAGAAAACACAAGATGGACTGCCAACTGAATATCTCACTCTTAGAATAAAAATATAAGCGTAACTGTTTTAATTATTAACTTATTGTTATAATATTGTCAATGCTACGTGTGTATTTTTACAGTAATTAAACCTCTTACCAACTTGCATTCATGGTGTATTATGAAAAGAGCAATAACTGGGAGTACTTAAAATATCAATAACTGACATTGATTCAGCCAGTGAATTCTTGCATAAAAGATTCAATTTAGATAACAATAACTGTGGACACTGCTGAGACTGAAGAGTATCTTCTTTTGTTTAATTATGCATTCATTAGTACAAGAACTGGCTTCATTGTAAGGGTATAATAATGTTTAATATATAATGTCTGTCAAATGAATATAATGTCTGTTAAAGTTGAAGTATTCATGAAGCAATTGTGAAAATGTGAATCAGCAGATTAGAGCAATACCTTAATGGAGAATATATTACAACATGCACAGTGCATGATGCACTGTGTATTGCATATGCGTAGGCCTATATAATATTACACTGCACCAAATGTTGCATTGTTGTTCTGAGGGAAATGCTCATACAATACATGCACATTTAAGACAATGGGCTGTTTGTCTAGAAGAAAGGCTACCAGGTAATAATATCACAGAGAGTAATTGGTTAATTTAATGAATATCATCCTCCAGGTGCATGACATTGCAACTCATACTGTATGTAACGTTACATCAATACCAACCATGAAACTAAACGCATCAGACAATTGGGAAGCTGCAATAGGTTTAGCAAGCCACCAGGTGTCGCTATACTTGTTTTGTTTGAGATTCCAAAGCTTTGAATCTCTTTTCCGCACATAAAGAAAGAAATCCCCAGACTTATCAAGAATAATAAGGCTTCATCCACTACAACATGTGAAATTGCTAAAGGTTTTGAATGTAACTGTGATAGATTACTTATGGGAGACACAAAAGGCAAAATCAGACAGAAGGAAAAACAGGAAAAGGACGACGAAGAAGACAAAATATCCATCGTCAGTTCCCGTGAAGCACTGGCAGGGTCACGTGATGTCGTATTAGCTCGGTGACTCTGCTATGTTTGTCGTATCTGCTAAAGTTTTAGAAATGGCACATTCCTTGCATTTATCGGGCTATTGTCGTCAAGGGAGGTCCTGCGACTGCTCAAAAACCCGTTTCGAGCGAAGCTGGGAGAGGAGTTTGACTGAGAAAACGGCCTCTATGGGCCTGCACGTCACGTGACCATCATGCGGCTGAGCATTTGATAAAAAAGATGGCGTGAGCGCGGCGGAGAGGACAACAAACTCCGACCTACAGAGTGCAGGCGACAGAGAGCTACAGTAGCCGCTAAACTGTCTTGTAAGTTCACGTCAGCTATTTGTTTAGCACCAACCTAACGTTTCTATTATTGCAAACACCCACTTGTGGTTTAATTTTGGTACCAAAAGGGCAGAACTACGTTGTTTATTATATTTGAGGCAGTGACAGCGGTGACGTTCGCTTCGTCAACGCTCCTGGTTGCTAACGTTAGCTAGCAACAGCAATGACACTGCGTTGGTGCATCACAACAATGTGACAGAACAGTTTGCTAATCTACTGTAGCTGCCGTGGAATAGGAAGACTACGAGGGACACAGAGTGAGACCCGTGGTGTTGTGTAATTGAGTGTGAGTGCTCTAACTTTGCTGTTTGCTAACATTTACCGTTTATTCGTCAAGCAGCATAACCGTAACTTAGCTAACGAGTTAGCCAAAACTCGTGTTTAAATGCTCGCTAAGGCCCAACACACTTAACGTAGAAACAGAGTTAACGCACAACGTGCAAACAAACAGTGAACTGATAATTTTTGCTGTGTGTAAATAAACAGCAGCCAGGATAAAAACGGCTGACATTCGTCAGCATAAAGAAGTCTCCGTGGATTTCATGTGAAATCCACGGTGACTTGTTTCACTTTAGCGTTAACTTGTCACTATGATCGCTTTCTGAGATATGTAATTTAGCTGTACATTGCTTGACGTTAAGTTGGCATTTGTCAATTTATTGGTTGATAGTTGACTTAGCTGACTTGTCACTGACATGAATGTGAAACTGGTGTTTGTGCTTTCGGTTACTAGGTAAGCTAATAGCATTGCTAAGCTGTGTCACTATGGTCCAACCAGGACAGTTAAGCTAGCAGTGCACCAGTTCGGCGGTTAACTAGCTGCTGCAGATTACCTATACCAGGCCGTGAAATGTGTTTGGTACCATCACACACACCGTAACGTTACATCCTATGTGCTATGATTATTAAGCGGTTGAGCTAATAGATTTCCGTTGAGTCAGAGGGACCAGGAAGTTGCAAGCAAGGCGTTGCAAACACGTGTCTTGTTTTGGGTCACTTTGATTAGACCTGGTGTGTAAACGTCGCCGCGATAAATGGAAAATTGCTCATTCTTGTGTTGGACTAAATTTAAGTATCTGGAATAAGTGCTGGCTACGTTTTGGTTTCATTCCCACTAATTTTAGCCTTGATCTGTTGGACACAAGACCTGACTTTGAAATAACTTCAAGTTAACTGCGTGTTGGTTGAAGTTTGTTATAACGTTAATCGGTGTATGCATGTGGTTCAAGTATTTCTGATATCCCTTTTGTGTTTGTTGGTGCATGTTTTAGTTTGTCCACTGTAAGTGTTCACTGCAGCAAACTTATTTTTTATCATCATTTAATTGATGTTATTTTCTTGATTAATTATTTACAGTGTGTAGTTCACCTTTTCCTTCATATCAGATAAATGGGTCGTGTCGTGTTTCCCTGTGTATCTTAGTTGTTGGGACCATTGAACTATTGAAGTGTTAAATATTTGTAAGGTTCTTGCATTTAACAACCAGTTTAACTGTTTTGTCTTTGGTGCCATGTCTGAATATTTTCACAGCTGCAGCTGGTGATTCTTTTATCAATCATTCTGCTGAATACATCAGCCATAATTAGTTTGAATTGTCTGGTCTGTGCAATATCACTGATAAAATAGTGACTATATAGTGTAAAATGCTGATTTTCCTAAAGCTGAATAAAACAAACTAAAGCTGGAAATCTTAAAGTCTGAAAGGTGTTAGCATTTTGGCTTCAGTCTACAGTGTACAGTATATTCTATTGATCAGCTAATAGATTAATTGACTAATTGTTTTGATTATTGTTATTGTTGGGAAGATGTGATTTATTTATCAGCAGATACTGTCAGCACTGCATGTGAAAGTTGTATATTTGTTTTGCAGATGGATCCTGGACAGGATTTACTTCTTGCTGCCCTAAGTGAGAGTGGAATTTGCCCAAATGATATTGGCCTATTTGACATTGACTCTCAGGATGTGGGGCAGCCCTCTACAACCCAGCCAGTAAGATGATCTTTAGTTCTTGTTCTTAAGGAGCAATTTATTTGTTTTCATAATGCAATCATTGTGATTTCTGTTGCTCTCCCAGTCTATCTCCATCAGTGCCCTGGATGTTGGTGTGGGCACTGAGGCAATGGAAGTTGTTAGAAGTGAGCCTCCAGCTACAGTCCCTATAGTCACTATCAGGGTGAGATTACAGAATGTTCTCAATTAATTATTGAAGACATAATGTCATACTGCAGTGGATGTTTTGTACCGTGTGTTAAAATCAGCATTCTGTGCATTGTCTCCTGTTAATGTCTCTTAACAGCACAAACCTCAGCCATCAACCACCACATTTGTCTTAAATCAGCTGAATCAGCTGCCATCACTAGGAGCTGTTGTGACCAAACAGTCAGCTATAAACCCTATCAAACATACCATAACTGTCACCAAGGTGGTCCATGTTGCTAACTCAACACTGCGAGGGTCATCAACACCCTCTTCCACAATTATTCCTCCTTCAGCATCCACAGTAGTGCCTTCTAACAGAGATGAGGTGAGCTTATGGAATCCATGTCTTTGATGCTTGATGTTGGCAGCAGATCTTGACATACACAGGACAGCTCAGATAAAAGCATATCTCATTTATAGTGATTATCCATTTTGTATTCTAAGCAGGTTCAGCTGAAAGACCTTCTTAGGACCGGCCACGTGAAGAGCGCTGGTCTAAAGGGCAACAGTCTGATGGAGCTAATGAAGCTGAAGCCTCCACCTGACATTGCTCCACCAGTGGCAACAGCAGCAGCCACAGGTCCAGGTAAGTTATTTGAATGTGCAGTGTGATTGATGTAGCAGTTTTGAACTTGCTGTGCCAATCAGGGTTTGCCTCTGTTTGGAGACTGTAGGCTGTTTTAGAGAAGTTAACAAGAGCCATGGTTTGTTTGAGGTCAGTGAACAAAAATAATGTACAAAAAGCTTTAGAGTCAGGGAAGTGTCCACATTTCAATTGGACATTATATGTTTAAACATGAAAACTGAGAATTTTAAAATGGTTATAGGCCTGATCTGTACAAAGTTCTGTTAATCATTGCCAAAAAGCCAATGGAATAAAAATCTGGTGTTTGACCGTTCCCTCAGAATCTCCATTATATGAGTGGCATTCAATGTATCGGTAGCACCTGTTGTTGTCTCTGGTGTTTCAGGTGAAATGAACAATGGAATCAAGAAGGAAGTGTTTGGTAAAGATGCTGCCAGGGTCTGGATTAGTGACGACACTAAAATGCAAAACTTCTCACATTCTCTGGTGAGTGTTTATATGTGATTTAGAAACATGCATTTTACTCACTGCATACCAAATGCAGTGGTATGTTAAAGGAATATTAGGAGTCACAGTTAGATTTAGAAAACAGTGTTGTGAGATTGTGTTCTCTTTATGCCAAATCAACAGAAACCACCGGGGATGAAGGAAGAGGATGAGCCTGAGGAGGAAGATGATGAAGAGCTGGGTCATGCAGAGACTTATGCAGAGTACATGCCATTGAAATGTATGTATAACTGTTAAGTTGGTGGAGTGTATATTTGTTTTAGCGGGAGGGGGTAGGGGGGTAGGGTACATCTGTTGGTACTGAGCTTTGCTGAACATTGTTTGGACCTGAGTTTGAATCTCTCATCCTGTTAACACTTGGGATATGATAGGCCTACAGCATTCAACCAACCACAGTGCAATCAAGTCAGAACAAAATGAGCTGGTCTGAGTGATAACAGCTTCTCAGCTTCACTGTATCACTCATGAAATAAAAGACATTCCTGTCCCTGTCTGTGGATTGATCCACTGACCAGTCTGTTTGTTAATGCAGTGAAGATTGGCTTGCGGCACCCTGATTCTGTGGTGGAGACCAGTTCCCTGTCCAGTGTTAGCCCTCCAGATGTGTGGTACAGACTGTCCATCCCAGAGGAAGTCATTGATCTGGGCTACCTCTCTGCTCTGCAGCTGGAAGCCATCACATATGCAGCTCAGGTAACCAGAGTTCATTTTATGAACTAAACATTTGGATAAAAAATATTTTCAGCTTTTTCATACAATGTAAATGAGAATAAAACAAAATAAAAATGTTTCCTTTGAAAATGAAAACCATGAGGAAGCATGAGTTTAGTTTTTGTCAAACAAAAAGTGAAAAATGATGTGAATGACAGATGAATGGAAAATGTAACGAGAGTGTTAACGTGAAGTCTTATTTAACAACCGGCAGTGTGCAGACTCCCACATACACATCTGACTGGTAAAACATGTCCAGTGTTGTACACAACTTTCACATATTCAAAAGTTGAGTTAGGTGCTTTAGCTGTAAACGGTAAACTGTTGTGATCCTGTAAGAAAATAATCAAAAACGTTTGAACCTAGAGCAAAACTAACAAATGACTAAAATGTGACCAGAAATAATGGACATAAAAAGTAAAACACAGTAGGTAAACACTGGGCATGCCTTTAATTATTGTTTGTAAATGGCTGTATGTGTGTCTCCATTGTGAGCATTTCAACTTGTTTGAAAAACAAAATTGTGCCGTTTTTAATGTCATTTCTTGTCTCTGTATACCACAGCAACATGAGACATTCCTCCACAACGGCGATCGAGCTGCTTATTTGATTGGTGATGGAGCTGGTGTGGGGAAAGGCCGAACCATTGCAGGAATTATTTATGAGAATTATCTTTTAGGCAGGAAGAGATCACTTTGGTAAATGTGCAAAATCTTTGGCATTATATTTAAGTGGGATTCTGTCCAAATGTAGTGCAAATTTCAGCTGAACTAGTAAAAGAGGACACAACTTGAAACGATGGGAGAAATGTAGAAAACATGATGGGCATATGACATTTTAAAAGTTGCTCTTCATGAATGTCATGATTGGTTTTATTTTATTTTTTTTGTAAGGTTCCAGTGCATAATGGCACATTTCGCTTCTGTTGTTGCTAAATTTTCTTTGAGATATAAAAAAAAAACCCCAAATTTTCTGCATTTCCATTCAGGTTCTTTTAATACACAGCTTGAACATATGAATGGAAACCCACCTTTTGACACGGGGGATTACAAACAGCTATGCTTCAAATAAGTGTTATTTACCTCGAATGTCTCCTCATGCTCAGGTTTAGTGTCTCAAACGACTTGAAGTATGATGCTGAACGAGATTTAAGGGATATCGGAGCCAAGAACATTCCGGTTCACTCACTGAACAAGGTGCGTTACTATAACGACACAGAGATGAGAACAGTTAAGTGTTCACTGCCTAAATGTCACTGAATAACTTTTTTTTTTTTCCCAACCAGTTCAAATATGGAAAAATTTCCTCAAAACACAATGGGAGTGTGAAGAAAGGTGTGATCTTCGCCACCTACTCCTCTTTGATAGGAGAGAGCCAGTCAGGAGGGAAGTACAAGACCCGATTTGAACAGCTCCTCCACTGGTGTGGGGAGGACTTTGATGGAGTTGTATCCTTTCATGGCCCCACATGTATACAACAGCGAGTCAAATTATGTGCAAAATGATGTAGATAACATTACTTTAAACCATATCCTTTTTAGGTGTGATGACTTTCCTTAAGCAAATGTCTTTAGATCGTCTATGACGAGTGTCACAAAGCCAAGAACGTGTGCCCCATTGGCTCATCCAAACCTACTAAAACTGGGCTTGCAGTGTTGGAACTGCAGAACAAACTCCCCAAGGCTCGGGTTGTGTACGCAAGTGCTACAGGTTAGTATTCGCAGTCAGGCAACATTTACTTCATGGAGAAGTGATGGTGAACCTATGTCAACACTGAAATGTCTCACCCTTTCCTGTCTAGGTGCCTCTGAACCCAGAAACATGGCATATATGAACAGGCTGGGAATTTGGGGGCATAAAACGCCCTTCAGAGAATTCAGTAACTTCATTCAGGCTGTAGAGCGCAGGTGAGTTTTGTGTTTTTGTAAGTGACAGCAGAATTTCTCAGGAACAATACATTTCCACATGCCTGACAGACTTGAACACCATGGGCTTAATTATTTGTTTAAAATACTTCTTTGTCTCAATTCCAGGGGTGTTGGTGCCATGGAGATAGTAGCTATGGACATGAAACTGAGGGGGATGTACATTGCAAGACAGCTGAGTTTTACAGGTGTTACTTTTAAGATTGAGGAGGTTCCCCTGACTCAGCAATACATCAATATGTACAACAAATCTGTGAGACTGGTAAGCACATATTTAAGCTTGTAGACATGCATTTTAAGCACATTGCTTTCATTCTCAGTTAATAAAATGGTCCGGTTCTGCTTTTCCCAGTGGGTGAGTGCACGTGAGAAGTTCCAGCAGGCAGCAAACCTGATGGAAGCAGAGCAGCGCATGAAGAAATCCATGTGGGGTCAGTTCTGGTCTGCTCACCAGAGGTTCTTCAAATATCTCTGCATTGCATCCAAAGTCCGCCGAGTGGTGCAGCTGGCCAGAGAGGAGGTCCAGAATGGGAAGGTGAGGACCGTCAAGAAATGTGGCAGTAATTAGGGTTGCATATTTAGATTTTACTTTAGAAAGATAAACCTGTCTTAGAACTGTGAAAACCCAGTGGTGTGAGGAATAATAATAATAAAAAGAACATCAGTCTCCAGTTTTGTCAATGTTGTACCATTTAAAAACAACTCCAAAAGCATCTGTTACTTTAGAAGCCAACACACAACTGAATGAAGCTGTCAGGGTGAGGAAGCCTTCCATGGCCCTGACCACTCAAACATCCATAGTGGCAACCTTACACAGACATAAGAGGCAAAGACGTATTACTTAATAGCCGGCGTTACTGTGTTCAACGCTGCACAACAAGGGGTTAATAGTTTCCGAGATAAATGCTTTGCATTGACTTAATGCAAGTCATTGTGGGCTCCCTGTTACAGTGTTGGACCATAAATTTTCCTCTGTGTAACTAACAACCAACCAAGTTTAGGTTTAAAAGATGAGTGGAGTTTCCTGTAGCCAACAAAAGCTTCTCAGAATTGGTGCAGTAAATTCAGCGTAATGTCCATTTACTGCAGCAGCGATGTTATTCTTACCACTTTTCAGCAAAGAGCTTCTTGACAGAAATACCTGCAGGTGAAATCAGGAGTAACAGCCTGTCTCTAATGTAATAAAATAAAAGCCTGGCACTCTGAGAATTTATGACATATTATAAATTTGCCATTTGCTCAGTAAAGCAGTAATGCTGTGTAAAATAGTGACAGACGATTTCTTCTGCAGTGTGTGGTGATTGGTCTTCAGTCCACGGGCGAGGCAAGAACACTTGAGGCCTTGGAGGAAGGAGGAGGGGAGCTCAGTGACTTTGTGTCAACTGCAAAGTATGGATCGACTACAGATGTTGGATTTTTCATACATGGCTATGTGTGCATGTCGCTGTAATAAAATGTTTCTCTGGTAGGGGTGTGCTGCAGTCTCTGATTGAGAAGCACTTTCCAGCTCCAGACCGACAGAAGCTTTACAGCCTGTTAGGCATCGACCTCTCGGCTAAGAAGACCGCCTCCCCCAATGACACTGCTCCTGAACCTGAACAGAAGGGCAAGAAAAGGAAAGGTAATGAAAACTAGAAGTGAATGTTAAATGGCTGTAACTAATTAAAACTAAACCTGTAATCTCAGTTGTGTTCCTGACATTCGAGACAAGACATTTGCTGTTTCATGGGAGGATTCTGTAAAATGATGCACTTGTCAGAACCGTTTAACGTTTTCATTCATTCTCTAAAAATCTCTTCAGGTTCTGAAGTTAAAAAGCAACAAAAAAAGAAGGCTCGAAAGCACGGCGGTCTGTCGGGGACAAGCTCTGAGGAGAGCCAGTCGGAGGATTCGGATAAAGAGTCTGGGAAAGACTGCGACAGTGACGACAGCTTCAAGTCTATCAGCTCAGCAGATGAAGATGACGATTTCAACCCTTTCAGAGATGAGTCTGATGACGAGGAAGATGGTGAGCCCTGAGGGATCTTGGGAATGTTGAATTATGACATTTTATTTCAGAGCTTACATGGAACCTTGGTTCTTTTCTTTTCTTAGATCCTTGGCTTATCAGAAAGGAACCAAAGAAAGGGAAAGAAAAGAGGAGTAAAAAGAAAAGGAAGCGTATTGATCCAGACTCCATTCAAAGTGCCTTGTTGGCCTCTGGGCTCGGCTTTACCAGGCCTGCTTTCACTGCCCCTGTCAACCCCCCCAGCACGCCTGCCATAGGTGAGTGTGCTGCCACCTGGCAAAGCATTATAGTGCTATAGTTTTAGGCTCTTGAGGATTAATGGATGCCTTGTTTTCACTTGTTCATCAGTCAAAGCAGAGAGCCAAGACGGCTACCTAACAAGTCAGGACTCAGTCGAACTTGCCCAGAAAATGAAGAGAGACCTGCTGGAGCAGCTTGAGGAGCTGGCTGAGGAGCTGCCTCCCAACACTCTGGACCAGCTGATAGATGAACTGGGAGGGCCTGAGAACGTAGCTGAGGTATCAGCATGTCTTTGTTTACTTCAGGGATTGTTTCATTTACTTATTTATTGCGGTTTCTTTGTTTTTAAATTTGTATCTTGCTTTCTCCTTCCCCTGCATTTCAGATGACTGGTCGTAAAGGTCGTGTGGTCAGTAATGATGATGGCAGCATCACCTATGAATCTCGCTCTGAGCTAGATGTCCCGGTGGAAATCCTCAACCTCACAGAGAAGCAGAGGTTCATGGATGGAGAGAAGGTACAGGCCAGGTTACTGTGGAAATGAATGTTACCAAACGTGTAGCTCAGTCTAGGTGCTATAATGACAGCCTGAGGCTGCTTTCACACCTGTATCACCAGTTTATTTGGTCAGTTCATGTTCACACTGACTTATTAGAAAGAAATCAACGGGTGTAAACAGGATGTTGTATGGATTAAAAGGTTACTTTAAAAGCATAGAAAGGTGCTATACAAGTATAAGACCACTTACCATTTTACCATTTACATCTTTCAAATCAACGTAGATGATCTAGCGAGGTGCCACCAGAGTTAATTTGAAGCGAAACAAACGGGTGTGAAGGCAGCCTCAGCTGCAGACCTGCCAACCTCCACATATTTTGATATTGAAGGACGCTGGAACAACTTGGTGTTCTAAAGTATGATAAAACCAGTGACACCTTGTGAGTTTGACCAGTTGTGTAGTGATGTTAGTGAAGTTTACCCCATGGATCTGTTATTGAAACCATGGCCTACCCCAGTGAGTGCCTAATCTATAGATGTACAAAAGTAATTTCAGTTGTGTCCGTCTTCCCCCAGAACATAGCCATCATCTCTGAGGCTGCCAGCTCGGGTATTTCCCTGCAGGCCGATCGCCGTGTGAAGAACCAGCGGCGGAGAGTGCACATGACACTCGAGCTGCCATGGAGTGCAGACAGAGCTATTCAGCAGTTTGGTCAGTACACATTAACCCTTAGGATCCTTTATGCTTTGGTGTAATCAATGACATAACAGCATGGTTCAAAATGTAGCAGTGTTTCATCTTGCTTTGTGTGTGTGTGGACACAGGGAGGACTCACAGGTCCAACCAGGTCACTGCTCCAGAATACGTCTTCCTCATATCGGAGCTTGCAGGAGAGCAGAGATTTGCATCCATTGTGGCCAAAAGACTAGAAAGCCTGGTGGGTACGCTTGTTTATGACGTGTTTTCTGGAGAAAAGGGACTGATAGGAAGTTTTGTCCTTTTTTATTTTTTTAAATTTTAACTGCATTTGTGTTGATTCTTTCCAACAGGGTGCTCTCACCCATGGAGATAGAAGAGCAACAGAAACCCGAGATCTCAGCAGGTTTAATTTTGACAACAAAGTAAACACATCAAGGCTCTGTGTGAGAGAAGTTCTTATGGTTGCCTTTATTTTCTGGTGACTAACTTGTTTATCTTTGCTACAGTATGGCAGAAACGCTCTGGAAATTGTGATGAAATCAATCGTGAAGCTTGATTCTCCATTAGTGTCTCCGCCCTCTGACTTTAAAGGGGATTTCTTTAAAGGTATGACTCATGTGCCGTTCCAAACAGGGCAAGGAATTTATTTCCCTTTCAGTCTGGCATTACTTTTTGCTGTATGTCTGGTTCACCCTGTACATGTTGGTGTAATATTTTACACAGTATGGTATTTAAATATTTAGTTTTTTAAAAAAAATGAAGGTTTTCATCTGTGGCTCTGAGTCATAACAGTGTTTTTGTTCTGTAGAAATCCAAAGTGGATTAATAGGTGTGGGCCTCATAAATGTGGAGGACCGATCTGGCACGCTGTCACTGGACAAAGGTGATTTTTTTAAATGACCCATCACAAGTGTTCTTGCTGTCAATGCATGTACAGTGAAAGATTCAGGTAAATCTGACGCATATACTTCGTTACTGCTACAGACTATAACAACATTGGGAAATTCCTGAACCGTATTTTGGGCATGGAGGTCCAGCAGCAGAACGCCTTGTTCCAGTACTTTTCTGACACACTGGCCGCAGTGATTCAGGAAGCAAAGAAGAACGGCAGATATGACATGGGCATTCTCGGTAAGATAGTGTTGTTTCTCTTTTTATCATTGAGCCATCTTGAGAAACACAGAAGGCATTTGTTACAGTGTTAAATTATTCGGAGTGTAGTTGGAGTCATCTGCTTGTCCTGGAAGTTAGAGCTGCTCAGGAAATGTATTTAAACTCATGCTCCATTTGGTCTGTGTTAGACCTGGGCTCTGGCGACGAGAAGGTGAAGAAGGTCGACTGCAGGAGATTCCTGACCCCGGGTTATACCACAGCAGGGCATGTTGAACTGTACACGGTAAGCTCACATCTCGTCATGTGCCCTTTAGGACACGGTTAGGTTGCAGTAACATTACTAAACTGTGCCTGCGTCTTTTTACAGGTGAGTGTGGAGAGGGGCATGTCGTGGGAAGAAGCCACACACGCGTGGGCAGACCAGAGTGGGCCAGATGATGGCTTCTATGAAGGGGTTTTTTAAAAAAAAAAAAAAAAAAAAAAAAAAAAAAAATAGCGCAGCGACTTTTGCAGTCCAACAACTTTTCAACATGAATTGGTTTTATTTTATTAAAAGGAGCTCAGTGGACTGTGGAAAAATACGATGCAGCAGATGCTAAGATTAATCCTTAGAATGTTTCAGACTCAAAGTACTGGAACCATATTTCTGTTATACTAATCTCCGACGTCTCTCACTAAATCCTGTCTGATTGGCATAATTCCATGGCTTTCAAACCAGAAGTCCCCAGTTTGATCAGATTGTCTCCAGAGCCAAGCTGAAGTTAATATTTTCCCCAGATGTTACAAAGTCCCCTCCATGACCACAAGACATGAAGTAACTGTTTTCACAGGCTGAGTAGTATTATCCATAACCAGTAAACTGATCTGTATGTGCACCGTCTGTGCAGTGCCCCTTTTTAGCTACATGTCTTTGGATTTCAGATGAGGAATAACAAGAAAACAGCCATATTGGTCAAAGAGCTGAACAACAAGAAGAGGCTGTTCCTGGTCTACAGGCCCAACACGGGCAAGCAGCTCAAGCTGGAGACGTACACAGACATCAAGAAGAAGTTTAAGAAGGTTACACAGCATTATTTTATTGATATTGGTGGAAGAACTGAATGCTTTATGTGGTGAAACATGGTGTTTTTGCTTGAGCAGGTCTTGTCAGAAGATGCCAAGCAGCACTGGACTGAGCAGTACAAGTTGTCTGCAAAGATCTGCTCTCATGCATATTGGTATGTGAGTAAATTGTGAGCAGCTGTTCTCCATGTTCTTTAAAGCCAAAAATAAAAATTGAGCCTTGCTATTGACATTGATCAGTCAACATGAGACAAGTTGTCCTCTGTTTGGTTAACCCCAGTCTGTGTGCTATTCTGCCCTCAGGCGAGGTAACTGTAAGAAGGCGTCGGTGGGGCTTCAGTGTGAAGTCGGCCTTCGGTGTCGGACGTACTACGTGCTGTGTGGCTCGGTGCTCAGTGTGTGGAATGAGCTGGAGGAAGTGCTTACTCCAGTCGGTGGAACCAACGTGAAGGTGCAGATTGTGCGCCTCAGAGCAGAAGATGGACAGAGGATAGTGGGTAGGTCGAAGGGCTGACTTCTCAGGAAGAGTTTGACATTTTGGGAAACACTGCTGCTTTCTTGATCCACTGACCCCTGTTCAGGATGTTCAGGGCATCTGCAGGTCTCAGGCTTCAAACACAATGAATATAGATTCCTTTTTTTCTGTCTCTGCAGGCAGTAATAATAGTTATCCACCTAAAACTGACAGTGGATTGAGTTGTCACCGCCATCAGACCTGCAGCAAACCGTCACTACTGCAGCTTCAGTAGTGAAGACACTCAGTCTCTTAATGTGCAGGTGTCAGTGTCAGCACAAACATAAGGAACTTTAACGATTTAAATGCTATTCAGTGATCCATTAGCCACCCTAAGTCGCGTTAATCTGGTTAGCGTGTCTGTTGTACATCGGGCCGTCTTTTGTCTTTGGTCTAGGTTTCCTTCCATTTGAAGCCTGGTCATCAGTCTCCTCTGCTATTTCATGGACTCAGTGGTTTTATTGCTTTTATTTTATTTTATTTTATTTTTTTAATCCAGTTCTAAGGTGGTTGTCTTGTTAGACCAAGAAGATGCTGTGTATGCTTTGTTCTTTCCCCTTTATTGTGTGTCTGTTTCCTGCT
>NW_018128249.1:190404-203411 GCF_001952655.1 Monopterus albus | reverse complement strand
TATTTATACTGCTATCTTAACGTGAAGCCACACCCAGCAGCATATTGGCTTAGTATAAAGACTGTAAACAGGGATGACAGTTAGCCTGGTTCTGCCAAACAGCACCTGTATAACTTCTCTACTGAACATGCTGCATCTTGCTTAAGTGAAGGACGACAAGTTGTGTTTGTAACAGGGTTTATGTGTGAGGCTGTTTCTTGGCTCAGAGCAGTGTCGCCTTTGTGTCTCTGAAGCTGCCAGCTATATTAAGTCACACCTGCACCTCAGTGCAACACTTCCATCTCTGTGTTTATGAAGCTCAACCTGTTTCAGTTTTTAGTGAACAAATGTATAAATTCAATTATACATTTATTATTGAGATCATAGTTAAAGGTGGTGGTGTACTGGACTACATTATACTCAGGTGTTCCTAACATTCTGACCCTCTCATGTATGTAGCTGGGGAGGACAAAAATATAGACACACCTAAATATGTTTAGTAATCAGTGCATGTGCATGATGGTATCGGCCTCCTTTAACTGTCAGCAAGGAAGCGACTAAGTGCATTTCCCAAAAATGTCAAACTACTTGTGCCTTTGTTTTTGTCTTTGCAGGCTCATGACTCACTCACGACACTATTTCTTTCACAGGACTGATCATTCCAGCGAACTGTGTGTCTCCATTAATAAACAAGCTCTCTACGTCAGACCAGTGCCAGCAGCTCGCTGTGCAGGAGCAGCAGAAGCGGCAGCAGCTCCACCCTCAAAGTCTTAGTCACGTACCCAACACATAGTGTGGGATGGACCACTCTGCTTCATGGGCTTGAACCACATCTTCACCCCTCGAGTTCATTTCCCACTCCAGAGGGGGGATATCGCTGTCTCTGCACTGCAGGCTTTGGGAGTACTGTCCCTCGTTCTGCACCCTCACACCTCCCCACTCTCTCAGAGGGTCAGACACCACACTGAGCTGTGGTGATTCTTAGATGTAAAGCAGTGGTTGTACATAGAAAAGACTTCAGGGTTTATCTTTTTTATTTGACTCTTCAGAGACTCTTGTTTTCACCTTGACAGATTTGACAGGTGATGTATTGTCCTCTGACATTCAGAGTGGAAAAGATTGTGACTTATTGATCAAGACAGAGCGTAGACACACAGGGCATGTTGGTCTGTGGCTGTGGGGTTATTAACTCTAAACACGTGCTTTAAGTTGTTTGGTCCAGGCCAAAGGTGGACAAGACAAAGACCACTGTCTTTTAATGCTGAACTACAGTCCTATAGTAATACCTGATGAAAATGTTTTCACTCCTCAGACATGAGTCAGTGTCTCTGAAGTAGAAACAGTGACACATTAGTCCAGTTAGTTGCAGAAAACCTGATGTGTACCGTTTTTCAGATGCTCCGTATCTTTTATGTTCGCTCCTGAGACGAAGACCAAAATATCATTGCCAGAATTCACTGGATCTACACTGTGGGTGCACCAAGCTAAAACTAATGCAACAGCCCCATTTCACCAGGTGTTGATTCACCTGTCATCATTTTGGAGGCAGCTGTTGAAATCGCTGCTCTACAGTGAAAGGTGTTTGTTACTTAGCCTCACCGTTGTGGCCGGGGATGGTCAAATGATGGAGAAACAAGGTGGTATAATGTAGGGTAGGTCGGACCATACACCACCTCTTCCATAATGTTCAAACAGCTGATTCAGCACCTCTATAGAACAGTTTCAACAAACCATAGCCTTTGTGAATGGAGGGTTATTTGCAGCGCTTTTGAATTAGTGCATTAGTTTGAGTTAAGTGTACCTAGTAAAATGGCAACTTAGTTTGTTTTGCACATGGATCTCAATTTAATCATTTTCCCTTAGTTTTGTATCAAATGTCATAATTTGCTCCTCATTGTCAGAGCTTTGTCAGATGTGAAGCTGCAGTCGGGCTCTAACACAGCAGGTTTGTTGGTTTTAGACTCGGCTGTGGTGTTGAACTTTTTCCATTTATAGAAAATGTTTCCCAGAGACTGAAACAGACGGATATTTGAGAAATGAGTTAAGTTTGTGTTCTCATGACACCAGGTTTCTTTTCAGACAACGTGCAGTGCACGGTGTCCATTACACCTGAGAACGTGGTAACTTACTGCCGTTGAGCGTTTGTATAAGCAGCACTGAGACATTTAACACATTGTTTGACACTATAATGTAATCAGTTACAAGGGTAAATGTTTATTAATGTACAGCGTTTGTCAGCAATTATAGCTTCTCTTACAGAGATGTATTTTAATTATCACAGCGACATATGGTCATTCATTATTAGTTTATCCAGCAGTGCCCACATGTTGCCATCCACAGGAGCAGCTAGTTGTTGACAAGTAAACACTTAACTCTGCTGACCGTTAGATTAGTGTTATAACCATTTATTAAGTGTTTCTATGTGCTGAACTGGGACTTGGTGTCGTCACCGGTGTTGTAGCTGTTTTTACAAAGCACCTTTGGTCTTTACCTCGACTGTCGCTCAGTCAGATCCTGGTCAGCTGGAGAAACCGCAAGAGACGCACGATAAAGCAGCCACGGAATTCAGAGGAATGTTAAATGCACGTCTGTGACAAAGGCGGTCGCTGTACTCTAAGAGTAATTTTTCTTTCTTTTGCTTTTTTGTTTAAATGGAAATCTGCTCAGGTGTTTGAAAAACAAAAGAGAAAATCTTAGTGTATCCAAAAATGCATGATTAGCACTCCTTGTACACCTCTGCTTCGTAATGTTGTATTTCACAGTACATGTCTCAAACGCATCTAAATCCTCTGCCTCCAGGTGTATCCTGCATTATACTTAGTCTGCACTGGAAGGGGCCTAAGCCTGGACACATGAACTGTCCAAGTATCTGGTCTGTAAAGTAAGTTTTCTTGCTCATTGTGCCCAGATACACCTGTGGAGTAGATGCTGTAATGAATAGTTTTCTCAGCTGTTCTTGATTGATGCAATCATCTGCATTAAATTTAAACGAGTGAAATAAGAAAGTCGTCGTCTTTGTATCATACCACCGTGCAGTTTGCACAAGTTGTGAAAGGATCCAAACTGAAAGTCATCATGCAGCACGTCTCAGCTGTCTGAGGGCTGCTGTCTGATCCAACTCTGTTAACTTGACTGCACATACACCGATCAGGCATAACATTATGACCACCTGTACATCTGTAGCACTTCAGTGCAACACTTCTGTCTTAATATTTGTGTTTATGAAGCTCAATGTTTGTTTTTAGTGAGATTGTCAAATGTATAAATTCTATGTTCGTTATTGAGGTCACTGTTAAAGGTGGTGTTGTACTGGACTACATTATATTCAGAGGTGTTCCTAATATTCTGACCCTCTCATCTATGTCAATGGGCAGGACAAAAATATAGACGCCTCTGAATATAATGTAGTCCAGTACAACACCACCTTTAACAGTGACCTCAATAATGAACATGGAATTGAGTTTATACATTTGACAATCTCACACATGTACAAGGGGTCATAATGTTATGCCTGATCGGTGTCTGGGCAAACGCCTCCTGTTTTTGATTTGTGAGACGTTCTGGCCACAGGCGGCTCCTCCGAAGGTGGAACACTTGGACTTCCCCCCCTTTTCCTTTTATTGTTGCACTACTGACCACAATCCAATGTTACCTGTACGTGAATGAGTGCGATGTTCAATAAAGCTTGGCAGCCCCCCCCTCCCCCCCGGGAATCAATTTAATTACAAAATATTCATGAGACAAAAGTGAACATGATTCCAAATGAGCCTGTTCTATCACTACTGTATCATGTTTTATTTTTGCTTGTGATATTGATTTTATTTGGACATGTATAAAGTTGATTCAATTGTATTCTTCCCCCCCCCCACACACACACACAAAAACTTTTTCCACCATTGAAAGTGGGTGAAACGTTTAGGACATTTGCAAAAAATAGTGTGGTTTCAAGCAGTCTCATTAAAAATAAGCAAAGATAAAAGATTTTTCATTAGTTCAGAATCAGCTTTATTGGCCAGGTGTGTCAGACACGAGGACTTTGACTGGTACATCGGCTCTAAATGTGTATATACATATCCCCATGCAAGGGGCGAGTAAACAAATTAGCATAAGGCTGTGTAATATAACAAAATAATAAGCAGTATTAACAAGCAACAACCTGAGCAAGGGATGCAAAATTAAGCAGTAAAAACAAAACAATGCAGACAGACGGGGACATGCTCATCGAGATGAAATAATGGGAATGAAGTAGAATAAAAATAGAGACCAGGGCAAGGGGCAAGTAAACAGTAAGTAGCATAAGGCTGTGTAATATACCAAAAATAGCAGTATTAACAAGCAGCAAACTGTGCAAAATAAGCAGTATAAACAGGCAGTAAACAATGCAAGAAACAGGCCTGTATGAGATGTATTCAGTTATTGCACTGAGCGTTTTGGTTTAATGATAATATTGATGAAATAACATGGTGGAAGAATTCAAATCTTTTTCTCAAGTAAATGTTTATTGACTGACTTTGTATTTGACATGATTTGAGATGATATTACACGTTATGTTGCAAACATAAAGGAGATTTTTTAGCCTCAGACGTCTCCTTTCTAACCATAACTCGGTGTTGAATTAACAACTTGTGCTTTCTGGGAAATGGGGTGGTGGGAAGTAACTAAGTACATTTACTTAAGTGCTGTACTTCTATTTTCTGCTACTTCATACTCGGACTTCACTACACGTCAGAGACAAATCTTGATAACTTTAGTTACTTTTCAGATGAATCAAACAAAACACTTTCGTGATCTTGATGGGGAAATTCAGCAGCTACCCAGCAGGATGTAAAGTACTTCACAGTACAAGTATACAAGGTAGTTGGCATTAGTTCCACCTTTAATGGATGCACCATTAAAGTCATGTACACAATAATGCATTAGTATTATAATCCAATAATATACATTAATGTGAAATGTGCCATTCTGCAAAATGACTACTGTTACTTTTGGTACTTCAAGTAGGCAATAGTTTAATGTTAATAAGCAAAATTTAGAATTTTTGCCTTTTAAAAGCAAAAGTACACTCGCCTTTCAAAGTATAAAGGCACAGCATAACCTGGAAATATACTGTAGTAAAGTACAATCTTCCTATATCACAGCACTGTCCACTGTTTGTTGTGCCTTCAGTCACTGAATCCAGGACTGGACCAAAGTGTGTCCAACCATGTGGCCCAGGGACACTGAGGGGACACAGACGGTTTAACCAAGTCCTGCTGAGAGCCACAGCCACACGCCTCCCAAACTAAGTCAACATTCTTTATTGTCATTATGCATTGCACAAGGATGCTTTTTCCGGCAGCTCTCGTCTTAAAAGACACACATTATTTACATAACACACAATTGTATAAGTCAATATAAAAATATGAGCAAATAAAACGAGATGTATGGGACCTAATCAGGTCAGTAAGTAGTGGTTGGGTCTGTAGTTATTTTTTATTTCTTTTGTTTAATGACAAAGCTGCACATACTCATACATGAGTGCAGGAAGCACTGGACAAAGACAGGTATCTGCGACCTGCTTCCAGCTTTTGTCTTTGGGAGCAAAGCCAAACTTGACTGAAACTAACATTTTTACTAAATTAACTCTGCTGGGTTAATGTAAGATGTAACCTGAAATTACACATTCCTACACAAAGTTACCTTTCCCGCATTTAAAATCAGTTTCTGCCTTTTATTGCGGTGTAAAAATATAAGAAGAAGCGTTAAAATGTGAGAGAAGGCAGTTCACATGTGCGAAGACGTGTTTAAAACATGGCCTTTTTAAAAAGAGAAAGTCTGATAAAAGTGCACTTTAAAGTAGACCTTCTGATTCCCGTTAATGGATTTGTTAAATGTGTGTAAAAGCGAGTGAAACCGTGTGTGAATGTCGCCGCTTTGTCGTAAAACCCCGTTTTTAATCGTTTCTTGATAATGGTATAGTAGCAGTGTTAAAAGCACGGTGGGTGTCAATATAAAGTGACGGCCATATTTGCCGGCGCCGCTGTTGTAAACAAAAAGTGAGAGACAGACGCTTCACTGAATTTCGGGTCATTTTTATTTCTTTAATTTACAATGTCTTTGGGAATGTCTTATAAACCCAATGTCCATCAGCACATTCCGGGAACTTCTGGGAACCAGGGTAAGGAGAAAATATGGGAGAAAATCAAAGTATCCGTCCGTTAAATCGAGTGTTAATTTCGGGATCTCGGAGAATACCTGGAGAAAGACCGTGTCTGTAGTTTTTGTCCAGTTATATATATAGGGTCAGATCCTGGGAGCTAGGCTAATTCATATCCGCCATTATTACTAATGTAAAAGAGCGCCATCCGTGATATCGGTCGGCGGAGAAACACGCCGGGGACGAGAAACGAGAAGGCGGCGGTTCCTCCGGTGCGATTGTCCGTCGTCCGGGGTCCTGGTCCCGCCGGGGGGGAGCCGCTACACGGTGACAAAAATGTATCACTTGTGTCTTCTTGAGCCAGCCTTGTTCCGTTTCCTCCATGATGCTCCTCGGTCGGAGCTGCTGATTGATCTGCTCTGAATGTTTTTATGACTCTTTGAGGACACCTGGCGGTGGAGGCGGAACATTGCAGCAGAGGAGCAGGACACTGTGGAGGAGCAAAACACAAACAGGCACCCAACAATAATAATGATAATAATAATAATAATAATAATAATGATAATAATAATCTTATTTATAGAGCAGCTCTCAAGGCACGTTACGTTGAAACTGAATAAAATAGTTAAAATCAAGAGCAAGAGTTAAAATGTTTACAACAATCAGCGGTAAAAGAATGTTTACTCAAGTAAAAGTAGTAATACTACAGTGTAAAAATACTCCAAGTAAAAGTCCTGCATTCAAAAGTTTACTTAAATAAAAGTAACAAAATGAAAACTACTCATTTTGCATAATGGCACATTTCACATTAATGCCTGTGACATTATTGGATTATAATTAACTTTTTAATGTTGCAGCTGATGTTAACTACCTTATATAGGCTATACTTTGAAGTACTTTACAAACTGCTGGGTAGCTGGTGGATTTCCTAAGAGAAAAAGAGTAGAGTAAAATGTAGCAGGAAATAGTACAAGCATTTAAAAGTGTAAAAGTGTTAAAGCAACAAAAGTTAGTTGATTATATGAAGCATTAAAACACCAAATAAATGTGATGGGGTAAAAAGCACAGTGTTTCTTTCTGAAATGTAGTGGAGTAGAAGGGTAAAGTAGCATGACATTGAAATACTTATGTAAAGTATAAGTACCTGTACAGTACTTGAGCAACAGACTTTGGATTGCATTTATGTTTTGAGAGTTTTATTTTATGGATTTTTACAGACTAAAGATTAATCCATAATCAGAAGTTGCACCATTGTGACCATACACAGACAAACAATGTAAACACTGGCACTCTGAGTCTTGACTGATGCCAACCTCTAATGTTTGATGTGCCGACAGTTGGACCCCTTCAGTCTGCGTCCGCAGCGAACCTGGCCACGCTGCAGTCCTACAGGCCCCTCCTGAGCGACTACGGACCTCCGTCTCTGGGATTCTCACAGGTAACTGCACTGAAACTGACGATCTGATTGTCCCAGACATGTTTCATTTAGTTTCTAATAATGAAAGTATTTATTAAAACACCTTAGAAAGTAAAAACGTGTGGATTAGAATTTTATTATTATAATAGCATAATGACGCACCCCCTCAATGTTTTTCCCCCACACTTACAGTTTTAGCTCGATTGCCTCACTGAAATCTGGCTAAACAGCATCTCCTGACTCAATAATTAGTGTGTGTGCTCAGAGCTGGGGATCAGGAGACCCCTAGACCAGAGAACCATGAGGGGATTGAGTCAAGATTCAAAGTGTTTATTTGTCATATGCACAGTATGGAAACTTGTTTCCCTGTACAATGAAATTCTTACTTTGCCATCCACATGAATGCCAAACAACACAAGTGAAATATAAAGTAGATAAACAGTAGCACTGTTAACCTTTGTGCTGGAAAGTCACTCAAATACGACACGATTCCTACAAAAGCCAGAAAGTGAGGAAAAATATATACAAAACGGCTCCAAAGAGATTCAGAACCACTAAAAAGAGACAGAAAAGACCCGAAAACAGTAAAACAACTATACAAAATATGCGAGGTGACAAAAACAGACACAAAACTTCTGAAAATAGGTTCGAAATAGCAGCAAAGAGAACACAAGTAAGAATGAACACAAAATTGATTAAAACACATGCAAAACAACTTCAAATACACACAAAAGACACAAAATGACTGCAGCTCACATGGTTGTGCAATCTGTGAGTCTTGCTCCTAACAGTGTGGTGGGGCCTTTTAAATATGTGTGACCAGGTGCCGTTTGGTTCATAATCCGTCCATGACACACCCCTGTTCACCGCCCCAGGAATACTCTCAGACCACAAAGGCCTTCAGTAATACCTATTTCAATACTTGTGTGCATTTTTTTTTCTGGGGAGGGGGTTAGCTTCAGAGAGAAGCAGCTAACACCTGCCCCAAAGTCACAAGTGTCTGCTTGTAACTTACTATAAGGTTCTGTGTCAGAGTCTGCCATGTACCAAAACCAGAAACCATGTGACATAAGTTGAACCTGGCTCATGTTGCTGTGTTGAACCTCAGGGCTCTACTGGCAGCCAAGTGCCTCAGAACAAATATGCAGAGCTGCTGGCCATCATCGAAGAGCTCGGGAAGGAGATCAGGCCCACGTACGCTGGAAGCAAGAGTGCAATGGAGAGACTGAAAAGAGGTAACTACAGTAGAAACACCGGTGTGCAAGTGTAAAACATACAGCGTAGTTGTGTTTAATTTAAAGTTTTTCTCTCTTCAAAGGAATAATCCATGCCAGAGGGCTGGTGCGTGAATGTTTGGCTGAAACGGAGAGAAACGCGAGGTCCTAGCTACAAACACACGTTCCTCCCTGCAAGAAGAACTAACAGTGTGTGTCTCATGAAAAAAAAAATCACTTGCATGGCATTTCCTTTGAGAGGAGGAAGTAAATGAACAGGGGATGGAAAAGCAAGCTCTTAGATAAAAACAACAACAACAACAGCGGTCTCTGACTCCCGGAGGTTCTGGAGGATCATTTAAATAATGTGTTGGAAATCAGATGAGAGGGTATCATGTGTTTTTATGCCCCACTTTGGGTCTTAGTTTTGACTTCATATTTAAAACATTGGTTTATGCATGTGAACGGGCTTTGGGTTAATTGTAGACACTGCATGGCTTGTACAAGGGTAGATGGAGAAGACTAGTTTTTGATAGTATTTGGTCTGTTTTTCAGACCCTATGTTACACACGAGTGAGTGGGGGAGGGACAGAGATGTGTCAAATGCACCGGGTCGTTCGTGTTCAGGTTGGTTTTGGTATTAAAAACAAGGAAAATGCTGTTACTTGCATCTTTGTATGTATTTATTACTCAGTGTAATAAATTGTATTTTCAATATAGTTGTCATTGTGATTCATTATGTTTTAGGCATTCACTGATAAGCCTGTACTTAAAACGCTGAAAGTGGCAGCAACTTTGGTCCAGACTGAAAAATCTGTACAATTGGATGGTTTTCCATGAAATTTTGTGCATATATTCATAGTCCCCAGAGGATATTGTCTGTCACACAACAACAGAAAAGTACATTCGGCAGAAAACGGAAAGTGAAAAGCAAGACATTAAAAGGGTTGCTATACACACAATTCAAATAAAACAGTGTATGAGAAAAGCAAGAAAAACTGCAACATGACAAATAAAGATAGGAAAAAACAGAGTGCTGTGTGAGGAACCAAAAGGCATGGCAATGCATTAGAGTTGGTGTTCATTGGATCTGTACAGTTTCTAGTCGTCCTTTAACAGTGTTCTCAGAAAATGTTAACTAGGTTTATAACTAAATATTTTTCCAAAACTAACATGACTAACTGTAGATAGAGCATAGTATTTTTGACAATAATTAAATCATTTCAATATATTTTAGAGTAAATATTCCACTGTGCAACTGTAGTTCAATGGGTAGAGCCACGTGTTGAAGTGTCTTTGGGCAAGACACTGAACCCCCTCGTTGCCCCTGATGATCAGAGCCATCGGTTGAGTTGGCGCCGCAGATGGCTGCCTCAGTTCTGTACAGGAAACAAATTCCTTGTGTGTAACATAACTGGTCAAATAAAGGTGATTGTCCTTATTATTTTATTTGATGATTCCAATTTCTCAAGTTGAGAATTTGCAGCCTACCATCATAGTAAACTGAATACCTTTGGGTTTTGGACTATTGGTCAGGCAACCCCACATATTTCCAGATGTCACTTTGGGCTCTAGAACATTGTGATGGACATTTTTCATTATTTTGTTATGTTTTAAAGACCAACATATTCATCTGTTCATTGAGAAAACAAAACTGTGCAGATGAAAATGGTCATTAGTTGCAGCTCTAAAGTTATTCATAATAATTTTTTAAAACTTTTGTACTGTATTAAAAAAGCCGTGAAACCAAATTTCAGACTGGTTTTCGAACAATGTATTAACATCTTTGGTTTAAACTAACAGAGCTTGTCTTCTGTCACCTTTAGGCCCAGCCATAATAGACTGTGTGGGCCCAATTATGTGTACGCCTTTCCCCCCGAGAAGCCAATAGAAACACAGAGTGAAGGTGACGACCAATCACAGCTTTGTATTTCAATTGCATTTTGACCAATAGCGTTGTGAACGTTACAGGAGCCAGTGATGTCTGCAGTGCAGTAGCCACAGCTAGTTTACTCACACAGAAATATGGGTGACATAATGGTACAAGTCAACGGGTAGGTTAACTGTTATTTGATGTAAACAATCAGCGATTGTCACTCTCTTATTAAACAGTGTCTGTCCTTTGGCTGTGTGTGTTATAATTTCATCCGTGTTGTCCAGCATGCCTACGCTGTGCTTACACACCTGTAATAAACCAACTTAAGCTAGCACAGCCTAGCTAGCTAGCTAGCTAACCGTTTACTTCTCAGTGGTAGTTGTAGCTAACTTGTTAGCTGTATAGCTAAGCGGAGTTGACAGGTAACTTTAACCGTCTACTCTACAGCATCAGTAGTGCTGCAGACGGTAGACACTGTGGCTAAAGCAGTTAATATTAGCTGATATTATTAAATATCAAAACCGCTGCATGGCTAAGCTATCTGTCTGTCCTGTGTTGGTGATGTTGTTGTCGGCTAAGTTAATCAAGTATTCATTTAATCAGACTCGGACAGTTCAGACTATAGACTGTATATTATTTATAGGTAAAATAAGATCTGACACACAGGAAACATCATGACAGACAGAAAAGGAGCGTAAACAGAGAAGCGGATGCTCATGCGTAACACTGTTACATCAGCATGAACGTTTTGTGTTCATGTCTGTGTTTTGTTGATAGATGAATGACAGTTGGGTCAGCAATATAAGGGAAGCTTGGATTAACGGTCAGTAGCGTTAGAATAACGGTTTCACGAATACAACAAGGTTTTAAACACATCTTCACACAACTTCTGTGCGTTATACTTTAGTCCAGTTCTGACAAACCTGGATACAGTGGTCTCTGATCTGGACCCGGTCTGAGCCAGAAAGAAAGGGGAAACTGCTCTTTTTCTGTTTTCTCAAACAGAATAAACACTTGATGGCGTCTACACGTTAATCAGGTCCAGGTTTGATAAGTGTAAATGTGGTTTCTCAGTTAGACCATGTGTATTTAATGATGTGTTATATCATTGTTACCCATGTAATAATGCTTAAGCAGCATTTAACTCCTGTAGTCAGTTGAGGTGGCATCGTAATTAAAACTATGTTATATAAGCCTGCAGCTAATGGTTATTTTAATCAGTAGCAGGTTATTTTCATGAGCATTCCTTTTATTGTTTCTCAGTAAAACATGAGAAAATGATGAGAAGTGTTAATCCCAATAACCCAGAGCACACACAGCTTCAGTTGTTTAGTTTATTGTCTGACAGTAGTCAGCTTACTGTCATTAAAGACAAGAAAAACAAGCAAATGATGACATTGGAGAAGCTGAAACCATCAAATGCTTCTGCATGAAAAATGACAGTTAATTGTATTTTGTTTATGCTGGACAGTTTATTTTATTAATTTTTTTACAGTGTTTCATATTTCATCATAAATTCTTCATGTGTTTTGCATGTAAAACCTGCATCTGTAAAGTAACTGAAGCTGTCAGAAAAATGTGCAGCCAAGAGCACAGTGTTGGAATAGAAGTATAAATCAAAATACTTAAGTAAAGTACAAGTGCCCCAGAACTGTGTTTAAATACAGCACTTGAGTAAATGTACTTCCACCACAGCTGACAGCTTCTTGTTTCCCCTCTTTTGGTTTGTAGCTGTCAGACTGACCCCCTCTGCATGGGCCCATAAACATGTCCACAGATGACACTATCTCTGAGGATGTGTCCAGCTTGGGGCCTCTGAGCCATTGCCATGTCGGGGATGGGGGTAAGGAGAGTGAGACGTCTTTGGTGTCCTCCGAGGCGACATCAGCCTCGGGGCTGGCTGTCTCAGAAGGCAGACACACAACCTCCCAAACAACAGGAGGCACTGTGGAGAGCAGGCACGTGGACATCACACCAGCATGCAACAAGATCAGGTGCAGTAGCTCTAAGTACATGATTGTATCTCGAAAATAAAAAGATAAAATATCAAACTGTGAACAGTAAGATTGCAGCTAATGGTTATTTTCCTTTTTTGATTAATTAATTAGTGTGTGAAACATTATTATAAAATGCCCGACACAAACAACTTTGCAAAGTCGAAAGTGGCGTCTTAAAATTTTTTTCTTTTGTTCAATTAACTCCAAAACCCCCAAAATATGTCTTGATAAGCAAACAGAAGTAGTCCATTACAATATTGTTTACCAAGTAATTGGTCATTGGTTTTAATTCTTTTTGACATCCAGAAGACTGTGCAGTTGTCCCCTAATCTGATATTTAGTCTTGGTTGGATATCCATGTATATATATATATATATATATATATATA
>NW_018128249.1:158741-189847 GCF_001952655.1 Monopterus albus | reverse complement strand
TATTTCATGATCGTTCATTACAGTATGTGATTTAATATTGTATAATTCTATCATAGGAGTCTGTGTCTAAGCACAGATGAAGCATTTGAACAAGGGAAGAACCTCCCATTCATCAACCCAAGCTCCCTTGAGACCCTCAGGGCCTTGGTGCAGGAGATCCAGAGCAGTGGAGGGACAGACCCAGAGATCTGGAAAGACTGTGAGGTGGGAAACTGTCACAGAGCCCGAAACACAACAGTTATTGTTGAATATGCAAATGAGATTGTGATAAGTGCACAGTGATGACACTGAAAGTGAAGTTGGGCTTCACTGCTGTGACAGTTGTTCTTGTGCACTGCTGCCTCTTTCCTGAGCTGTCACTATTATTTTTTTGTGCAGATCACACGTGACAGCAGCACAGACACAGACACTCAGTTGCATATGTACATACACAGACCCCAACAACCCACACGGTGCCTCACTGCTGCTGATCTTTTCAGACACACAATATGACTGCAGGGAACAGACGACAGGGACATGCTGCTGAACAAACACACATTGCTGCGTAGTTCATCGGGCTATGTACAGTGTGTCTCTTCTCTCTCTCTCTGATGGAAGCTTCCCTCACCTTCTCATAAGTACACACCTGCATACGTGTACACAAGCAGTAAGCAGACAAATTCAGTTAAAGAATTTCAATGCACATTGTCACATACTCACTTACTCAGTGCACTGACACTTAACTAACAGGTCACTGTCAGTTTCCTGCATCTTAAGCATCACATAAACCCGGTTGCCCTCATCAGGCAGAGAAACCTGATCTCCTGGTTCAATTTCTCCTTGAAAAAGATGATTTCTTCTGCATAAGCAGAATAGGGAGCATAGTTCAGTTCATATTGTGTTGCCTGTCTGCACATGGACGTGTTCACCATGTTGGGCTGCACACAGATAGTCACCGTGGACCCTCGTGGATATGGGCTGCGGATGAACTTCACATCACATGGACTCTTGTGGCACTGGGGTGCGGAAAGTATAAATTGGCTTTAACCAAGTTTCTAATCAACTTTTTTCAAGGTAGCATGTGTGTGACAAATGTTGCTGTGAGTGGTAGCATGAAAGTCAGTATCATTAGACATGATGATAAACCCTTGAATTGTAAGTAATTCTCTCTCTAAACAGGTTGGTTTATGCCACTGAACATTTGACTATAAAGTTCTGACACATTTGCTGTCTAATAGACTTCTATTAGACAGCAAATGTGTCAGAATGCTAACTTCAAGGTTTGTCCTCTCCCTGCACCGTCAGTCCTCCAACATACAAACACACAAAATCTCACATCTGTTTCTTTTGCCTCTCTTAAAAATCTGGAATTAGTTACACAAATATAGTTCATTTCAAGGATGTTTTCTGCTATAAATCACTATAAATCTATATTCAGTGTTTGTGCACTGGAGGCTTCAAGTCTCCACATCACACTTGTGTATTTCTGATGTCATAAAAACCTGGTGAGAAATGCTACCCTTCAGCAGATGACCTTGGAAGTTGTCTTCTAGTGTCAGACTCTGCACATACATCATTCTGCACAGCAAAGGTCCAACATCCAAATTACGTGAAGACGTACAGGTCTAGGGGAGATACCTCGTTGCATGTATGCACAGATTTATAGTGAGCAGGTTTCTACCGTGCATGTTCTACAGACATGTTTTCTGATTACCAGCGTAAACTGATTTCTCTGAATAACCTGTTGCCTTGTTTGCATGTGAACATACTGACTCACTAGAGCAGCTGCTCTCTTTTGGCCTGTACTGTAGGTGATATGGTCATTTATTCATTAGTTTAGGATTAGTAGAAGTGATGCCTTTGCTTCTGCAGTATAAAGATGACAGGTCAGGTCGCAAGAAAACAAAGAATGTCAGATGTCTGATGAAAATGACCCTTGCGGATTTTGCTGTGAGCAGTGAAGGTACAAGACATGTATTTGTTTTTTCCCACTACAGGGCCGATGGCTGCATCTGTTTCAGCTGGTTGAGAAGCAATACCAAGAGCAAATCCTCGCTCAGCAAGAACAATACCAGTGCCAAATACAGGTACACCTGCATTCAGTCAGGTCTTATCATTATAAGCTGGGTTAAAATAATTGGTTATCCTGTAAAATAATTAAGTGTTTTTTTCCTAGTTGATTCAGGATGAGATTAAGGCCCTGGTTCATCTCCAGAATCGCCAGACTGGCATCCAGCCACACACAGAGTTCTCTCCAATGTCTGTGACCAAAACTACCAATAACACATCCCCCCTCATCTCCAGTGGCTGCACAGTCAACAAACATGTGCCCAGTGACAATGACAGCCTGGCGGCCCCAGCTCATACCCCTTTTAGTTCTCCTTCACCTCCGCTCCTCAGATTAGAGGCCAACCAGGGGGAGGAGCAGGCGACTACAGTGCTCAGCAGCGGCTACGGGACTCTGTCTGCTTGGGAAACAGGTCTGGAACCTGCCGGGTCTCTGAGGGAAGATGAGGAAGGTGGTAAAGAGAGGGGGAAGCATCACTGGTTCTCTAACATCCAGGAAGACACAGATACAGTTGCGATTGGGTGCCAGCAGGATTTTGCCAGTGAGAGGAATCTTGGAGAGGAGGAAGAAAACCCATTCATCTACCAGCAGAAAACCTCTGGGTGTGTCAGTTAAACACAACTAACCACAAACGCCTTGACACAGGAGATCCGCAGATCTCAAAACGTCTTTAAAAGCACAAATTTCTGTTTCCTCAAAAAAAAAAAAAAGCTATAAAATGTTTTTGTATCTGATTTTAGCAAAAACTGTCTGGAAGATTCCCAGTATCATTTCAGTGTATTGTTCCAGAGCTCTGACATGACCTCATCCGTACATGCATCCATCCATTATCTATAACGCTTATTCCTGGGTAGGGTCACGGGGGGGCTGGAGTCAATCCAGCTGACATAGGGTGAAAGGGGGATCCACCTTGGTCAGTCTATCACAGGGCTGACACTTAGATACAGACTGACCTCGTTCATATGTGCGCTTTTTTGATTGGCTAATGTGTTCGCTTCATCTGTCTAGTTTTTAATTATCCAGGTCCAAATCATGTTGAATGATTAAATGTGCAAAAACATTTTGTCCAACACACTATAAAGCTCCTTACAGCTGAGCGGCGCTGCACATCTGTAGGCTCATCACTGTGGGTGACCCCATTCACACTGTCACATTGCTTTTATATTGTCATTTGATACATCATCATTATAGTGATACCTATTATAGCTGCTTTGATTACTGTATATTATTAGGAAGTATTATTATATACTGCAGAGATACTGGTAAATAATTCTATGCCTGTTTTTTGCTGATATACGATTTCTGGGATGACCATGAAACTGGATATAAACTGCATTCTATTTGGTATAAAAAAATGTCTAACTTAATGAACCCCGCAGAAACCCTGCCAAGATGCAGTCAGCTTGGTTTGTTTTGGAATTGTGCTTGAACTTACTGTGACCTGTTCTGTTGGCAGCACCGGCCAGCTTTTGACCTCTTGGGCCCAGAGGCAGAAACTCAAGCCCAAGAAGAGCAAAGGACCAGTTTCATCACAAACCCTTGAGTACCAGGAGCAGCCACACAGTCCCAGGGAATCCCACAGACAGAGCCCCCCAGAGAGCACAGACTCCCAGGACCAGGTACAACTCACCACCCGCTCACAGCTGCGCCTTTACGACAGACCAGAGTTTGCAGGGATAATAAATAAAGAGTAATTCTGCAGTGATTTTGTTTGTTGTGGCTGTTTTGGTTACATTCCCGCTGCCGAGTCTAATCCACTTACCTCTGCTGGGTTTCAGCATCGACCAGCTGGGCCGTCGTCCAGCTCCTTTCCCCTGAGGAGGACTGACAGTCTGATGTCTGAGGCATCAGGTAACAGTTCACTGACTCAGACAAACACAGAACAACAAGGCTTGAGCAGTGCAAAGTGGTCACTGACAGCATTCTATGTTTCCTTTATGTAACCCAGGAGATTCCACTGAGGTTTACAGCCTGGCAGAAGTATGACTGATAAAATGCAAAATACAGGATATTACAGTTTTTTATGAAAGATAGAGCCTTGTTGGAGTTACCACAGGTGACAGGTGGCACTGTTGTACCAGCTAGGACTTTTATTACCGGGGAATGCACAATTATTTTCTGAATTGTGATGTGCTAGATCACCTCCAGATTGCTAGATATGCTTTGTGTCTGTTGTATGCCACCACATCAGTTTTAAAGGATTAGATGCATGAAAAGATACAATGGGGGTCTTCACTGACTAGCTGGGTGTTTCCTGAGACCATTGCCGTGCACAACTCTCTGAGACAATAACAATATGTTATGTCCCATAGAAAATCATCAATCTGTGCTTTCTTCTCTTGGCCACAGGCCTCACGTATTGGCGGCTGAATGAGAGTGACCTGTACCATTCCCTACCGGACAGCTTTGACAGAGGCGCTTACCACCTTCTGCAAGAGGCTTCCATGAGTCTTGTAAGTAACAATAGTACAGTTCACAGTGACACGTGCGTCTTGCCTGATGAAGTACTGTGAGTCCTTGTTAATAGTGGATGTGACTAAACATGTTACCAAGGCATGAAGCTAACCACTGAAGCTGTGGTTTTGTTTATCCTGTCCATTTTATCAACTCGCTCCTATCTTTGACAATATTTAGTTGAGGTCCAGAAGGTGTCACTCTTAATCTGATAGGAGCTTCCAGGAGGTTGCATTCAGGCAGAGATATTTTGGGAATGATGACAGTAAGCCTGTTGAAAATACTGTCCTCCTGTGACCTTGGAGTGTTTTACATCGTTGGTTAACTTTCACTGCAGTTCCTGGGAGTGATTCTGAGATGCCTAATAAATACAGGCCCAGATCTCATTTTCTGCCTCCTGCATAGGTTTGTGGCAGGGGAGATTAACTGATAACTTTCAGAATGCACCTGCATTTAGCTGCTGGTCTGAGGTCTCATCTCTGTTTCATGTAGACTCCGTCTCAGGAGCCTCAGCTGTCTCTCAGAGAGATCTATCAGAACCGGCAAAGAACAGAATGGGAAGGCTCTGCTATGTCCAGCCCTTCATCACCACAGGTAGGTCACATAACTCACATAGCAGTTTAGTCCCTGGCTGAAGCCTCTAACCCAAACTCTCCCTCTCTGTGCTTCAGGTGTTGACCTTGGACCCAGCAGCGAACACACAGCAGTCAGATCGTACCTCTGGCTTCACTTCACCCTCTCACTTCAGCAGCCCCTCGTTGGTCACTCAGCCCCTCCTCCACCAAAGAGTCGAGACCCCTGTAACCCCTGACAGCATGGTGGAGTGCAGTCCCAACCCTGGAGATACAGACTGTATCTCTGACACCTCCAGTGTCTCAGCTGCCGGGCCTTCCCCCTCCAAGGTGCAAAGCACATGGGGAAACACATCCCAGGCAGTCCTGTCTACCTCCCAGGATAGGACCCAGGCGTCCCACACAACCAACCAGCAGCATAGAGCCAGTGCCCCCTTAGCCAGTGAAGAGGAGGGCAGTCATACCCACACCAGCACCCTGAAGCCATCTCCAGGCTCTGGTGCCACTCTGCGGCATGCAGTCAGCCCACACGTGGATAGAGCTTCATCACTAGAGGATCCTGTTGTCCTCTCTCTGTGAGTACATATCTGCAGTATTTATCCATACAACAGGTAGCTGCTTAACTAGTGGTCTGTTTTAATTACTTTATCGAAAATCGCTGATGACCAGTTTTCCTCAAAGGGCTTTATAATATGAACAATGTACCAATTCTCTATCTTTGATTTGAATAAGGAGCAAGTCCCTTTAACAGGGAGGAATGAAAGAAACCTGAGGAAAAGCAACAGAGCAGGTTATGTTCCAGGATACTGAAATCCTGCCATCAGAATATTATGATACCAGTCTCAGTGTGAGCACTTAACTGGGAGTCATCCAGCCATGTACTTGGTTGGATTTGAAACTAGTCCATATTTTGGTCCTTGTTGGTCTGTCTTGTATGCATGGCAGTGGTGAGGTACCTCAGTCATCTCCTTTAAGCAGTTTCATTCACCTTCTCCTCCTCTTTTTTGTCTCAGACTAAGGCAGAACCTGAGAGAGAAATACTCTCGACACGTGGCTGATCTGAAAGCATATTACGAGTCTGAGATCCAGATCCTGCGAGACAGACTCAAACTCAGAGATCTGCCTCAGGATTTAGAAAAGAGCAACCAGGCCCTCACAGAGAGGTTTGCATGTACTACTTATTATCTACTTATACCATATCTAGTTTTATATAATGTTTATATCTTCATTCTTATTGCTTTTAATCCCTTTGTACTCCTCCACCCCAGGATAGTAAGAAAATTAAAGAAAACTATACAATACAGAAGAAAAATGTTTATAGTTAGTTGAGGCTGTGGAATGTGGCCAAAACAGCTATAAAGTTGTTTATGGTCCAGAATTAACTTTCACAGACTATATTGACATTTTTCAGTGAATTAACAGTCATCACATAAAGTAGGTAAATCCATTTATCATGATGCATTAGTGCAGTGTCCCAAAAGGATTTCACATATGTTAAGAGGGAAATAGGGATGAAAATCAAGTAAAATACTACATCAGACAGGTTTTCGATACCAGTGATAATCAGCACATGAATGAGGCTGTGTAGGAAGGACCCCACGTTTCCCCTGCAGACATTACACTTCTGTTTGGATTCATTTTGTTTAATTTTTTAACTCTGTTCCATTATGATTTTTTTTTATCCACAGGTGCAAACATCTAGAAGAAGCTCTAGTTGAGGCCACCAGACGCATTCAAGAACTGGAGGCAACAAACCGCTCGCTGGGGGAAAAACTGGTATCACTTATTTTTACTTTGTTATAATTAGTGGTTAAATTAGCAAACAGCATCTATGTTACGTTTGTGTGTATGTACTGATGACAGCATATGGTTGTTTAAAATATTATTTACCAGAAAATGGCTGAAACCCAGAGGTTGATTAATCGATTCATTATTTTATTTATTACATTTAAGAAAATAATAAATGTTATAAGTTCCTATAGTGACAAAAAGTATGAAACCCTCAGGTTGAGAAGTTGGGGCCAGCAAATGTTTGATATTGTGAAATAATTCATTGATTATGAAAATGGAAATTAACAAATCAATTAACTGATTAATTAGTGTGGTTCTAATGGTGTCATGAGGCCGTAGGCACTTGTCACCTTTTAATGTCGGCAGTGTGTTAAGTACATGCATTTAGTAATTGTGACGTCACGTTTCGCTGACAGGCAGACTGGCCGGAGCGGTACGCTGTAGCGGGCGCTACTGTGAAGTCCATGCAGCAGCGACTAGAAGAAAGCAAACGCTCGGCCAAAGAGAAAGATGCCCTGTCAGCTCGTTTGAAGAGCCACATACGGCAGCTGGAGGACGCTGCACAGAGAGCCTGCAGGGAGGCGGATGAGAAAGAGGCCAGGAGGGAGAGAGAGCACAAGATGCTGCAGGATGTGAGTCCAAGTGGGAAAGAACATGATGTGATAAGGATATCATGAGTTCCTCCAGAAGTTTATATCCTTAATGTCTAAAGGGCCCTCCTTCACTGGAACCTTGTTGCTGTTGTCCTTTTGTTTTTTGTTTGAAATCTTTTTCCCAAGCAGACCTGATGTATCTCTGATGTGCTCTACAGAGTGGTTGCTCCATAATGTGTGATTATATTTAGCGCCTGTATTAGCATCCGTGTGTTTGCACGCTCTGGAGTCATGGCACTGTGAAATGCATCTTCTTTATCTTGCAACTGTGCAGAATCTTTATCATATAGGGATGCAGTAATTGAGCAATCTGCTCAGATATTGATCTTATTAGTCAAATCAGATATTAGACCACTGTGACTGATCCACACTATCGCAGCAGCAGAGCTGTGTTGGTCAAGAAGTGATGTGTAACACTTACAGCCTCATGTTAAGTTGCACAGCAATGATCCCAGTGCAAGAAACTGCTGCTCTGTATTAGTGGATACCCTGAGTTTAGGTCTTGTATCAGGAGAGACAAAGCTGGATGGACTGGTGCATCCCTGTTCCATTTTACATATCTGTCTGCCAGCACTGATGTTGGTCTCTGTTGTTTTGTTTCCTCAGCTGCTCAGAGAATATGACTCTTTGGTGAAGGAGCACGAGGGAGTGAAGGTAATGTTTCTCTCACTGTGACTTACTGTACATACTGTATTTAGTTTGATTATCACTGTGACAGGATCAGTTCTCTTCATGTCATATCTTCATTCAGCCTCATGCCATTTTCAACATGTTTGTATCTGCAGAACAACCTTGTGTCCACAGAGAACAAGCTGGTTGAGGCCAGTGATCAGATATCTGAGCTGAAGAGGTGAGTGGGTGTTACTCAACACTGTCAGGCAGATAGGCTTGTGTACTATTTTAGAAGTTCTATTTTCTGTCAGTTCAGGTGATTATAAAGTCTCAGGGAATGTTGGACAGTTTGGGAAGTGAGGCTGTTGCAGAAGTTTAGGAAAGGTTGCTACCCCTCTGATGTGTGTACAAGAAATGCAAAGCTGGAGCCAGGAAACATATGTAAACAGATTACAATACTTTGATTAACCACTGGATTTTATTTAAATGTCCTTGTATCATTTCTTAACATCTCAAGATCACTGTTTGCATTTGCTCCTTTTCTCAGTAAACATGCATCTGTGATTGGTGTGTTTGCTCTGCAGTCTTCTTCCCTGATAGCTTTTTTTTTTAACTCACCACTGTTCCTAGCAGTGCCATCGCCCACTCGTGCACCAAGAGCCAACTACTGTGCTAAGGAAGAAATAACAATCAGCTTGATCGTGTGTCTCACTGTCCTGAAATGCTGTGATCTGTCCCCTCAGGGTCATCTCCAAGCTGGAGTCTCAGGTGAAGCAGCTGGAGCACGAGAACCAGGCCAGGGCCCGTTACGCTTCTCACAATAACACACAACCTTCTGGGGTTGGGTAAGCACCTACACACTTACAGCGGGGTACCTGCATATCCTTCAGGAGTGTTGCGTGCTGGTTAATTTCAAGCTAAAATGCTATTCAATATTCACTGGGCACTATTGGCAATTATTCAAAGACCCTAACTAACCCTAACCCTAACCCTTGCTTTAGAGTCCTGCTTGGTGTTGGCTAGCAGCACACTGCTAGCATTGTCTTCTATGCATACTCTGACTTTACTTTTAAGTCCCCAGTGTTCCATGGCGGTGGAAAGCACATTTGCCAGGTTTTCAGCAGTATGCTATGCTGATTACTGTGTGCAAATCACAGAACTTCTGCACCCAGCTGCTTTAAATATACTGTTTGTTTCTCTTAACAGTCTGGTTATTAGGATATTAGATTTTGTTGCCGTTACATTTGTGCCTGCTGTATGTTTTTGACAACTGGCGCCTGTCAAATATTGAAATGCTTCTTAACACATCCACAGTTTCTTCCACCATCCTGACCTGCTGCTGTCACCCAGTAAATGCCAGACGGAGCCAAACGTCACCTGTAGGAAACCCCCTGCTCTTCTATCTCAGCAGTTCCACAGCGGCAGAAAATCACCATTCCCTCCAGCTAACCAAGCAAGTATCCACAAGAAGTCACCGTCATCAGGAAGTGGAAGCTCTGTAGACACGGGCTCAGCTGGTGGCAGCTGGAGGTAGATTTCTATCATTGTGGGTATTTCCTCAGCCAGAGTTAGTGAAGATTTTCACGGAATTACTCATCTTCTGTCCGGCAGATGTGCGTCTCCTCCAGAGTGTGAGCAGTCTCTGGCTCAGACCAGACGCCCGGCGGAGAAAGAGACCGGGTGGAGGGAGGGATCCTGTGCCCTGACGCCCATGATGAGAGCGCTGATCGAGCTGGAGGAGACCCGAGCCACAGAGAGCCGGGCCCCCTGTAAGAACAGCACCTACAGTATGACTCACACTCACGAGTCCTGACCAACATTCACATTTAAAACTCATATCTATCTTTGTGAATATCTAGTTATAACATGAAAAGCATCTCGTAAAAAACAAGATACATAAATGTGGATAAACTTGACTGTTGAAAGTCTAGAGGAGAGGGCACAGGCCAGATGTCGTGGAGAAGGAGGAGACTGAGAAGTTGTTGCAACAGCAGCAGGAAAAGAAGGGAACAATGGCTGCAGTCAGTTTTACAGAGCAGTATGTGATCTCTGGCTGCTGTGAAGCCACTGGTTCCCAGTCAGGGCAGTTTTCTACACGCTCATAGTGGTCTGAGGTGGTCTTTAGTGTCAAGGCAGAAATAGTTACTGTTAAAAAGAAACAGCTTATTTACAGAGTGGCTAGCTGTGCTGAGTAAAGGTGGATGTTACATGTTCATGTCACCAACGCTTTATGTCATGAAAAATAGCTAGAATGTTTTTAAAAGTTGAAAAACATCATGTCAGAATAACAATAAAATGTCACCACCCTTTTTGTCCAACAAAAGGTCCAGACCTAAATAAAAAAACATTTTACTGTCACATAAGGCAAAGAAAATCTGCATATCCTCACAACTGACAACATGGAACTTGAATGTTTTTAGGCAGGATTCATTTCCTGTTGATTGACTGATTGACTGATTGATTAATGAGCAGTTCTGCATTTTTCTGTTAATTCATTATAGACAGATCAGACACCCTAATAGTATCTCTGTGTGGTTCATAGTCCAGTGTGTATGTAACGTGTGTTTTTGAATCATGTCCGCGTGGTGTCTCCACAGGGGTTGGTAGTCAGAGGACCACAGTGGGTTTTGTGGAGATGAGACACAAAAAGCCGATTCAGGAGCGAGTCAGGCTCCAGGCGGACAGGGAGGTGGTTTCACCTGGAGGAGTCGAGGCCGGAAACGAGCGAGGAGTGGGAACAAAGAGCCACAGAGGAGCTGGAAGTGCTGCAGCTCTGCTGAGGGCTCAGAGGAGTCTGTCTCCAGAGGGTCACAGGTCCGCCTCACTGCCTCCTCCAGCACATCGAAACATACCCACAGCCACACCCAGTATGTACTCCCAGGCCTGCACACTCACCCCGCCTCAAAGTTTGTACCTGTCGTTCTCTATGTACTGTATGTAAACACAGCTTTTTTGCTTTTGTCGATTAGTTAGTTACGGACAGATAAAAATTGTATGTCTTGTCTTCACATCTGCAAACATGCTGCCACTTCTCTTTTTGTCCCTTTTATCTTTGGTTAGACGAAGCATTTTGTAAAAGATCGAGAAAGTACATGTAGGTGTATAGCATTTACAGTTCTTAACCTTTTCTTATAAAGTGCACTTTGACTATCTGCTGCTACTAATACTACTGCTAATTTTGTTATTTATACTTCAGGCTTTTCAAGAGAAGTTTTTTGGGTCACTAAAACTCTCTGGAGAATTGAGTTTTTAATTAATATTGTGTTGGGGTTTTAAGGCTTGAACTGACAGCGTGCTGTTCTCTGTCATCCAGCAAAGAGAGAAACTTTACTCACACCCCTGTCCGCCAAGTCCAGCCCTAAACGCTGCCCCACTGAGAACTACTCCACCGCCTTCGGGCACATGATGCCGAGAGAGGAACACCTGCTCAAGAGGTAAGGAACACAGCTTCTCATCGCAAACAAAGCGTCGTTCTTTTATCATGAAGCGTTTCACCGACTATTGGGGACCCTTAAATAAGCAGCATCACAAAGCTGCTTATCATCTGGGTCAGTTAACTCTGGGTTTTCTTAAGGATGTAGCTCAGTAATGTTTGAGGCTACATCAAATCTGGTGAGACTGAGTCGGCAGAGTTTCAGCTAGAGTTTGATCTGTACCTTCACTTGTTGTCTCACAGCAGCCAGTTTTCTGAGTCCTGTAAATGAACATTCTGGATCAGCAGATCTGGATTATTACTGGGATCCAGATCAGACTTTGCTGTGTGGGGATGTTATGCAGTTTCTGTCCAAGCATTCAAGGCATTGTGTGTGGAGCGAAAAGCAAAAGCAGGAACACTTTAAACAATTTCTGTGTTCGAATGATGATCTGTGCCAAAATCTGATGAACTGTTGCCAGACCCTATTTCTCCAAAACATTTCAGCCAAACCCATTCATAACGTTTTGAGTTATGCTGTGAACAATCCAGCAAACAAACAAACACCAGCAAAAACATAACCTCTTTGGCAGAGGTAGTAGGATCTCATAAATAACAGTAGGGCTATAAATAAGAGTGGGAATAACGCTGAACCAAGTTGAACTTGTGTTGTGGTTCAGGACCCTGCTCAGGAGCAGCTGGAGTCAAAGGTGAGCCAGCTTTGTGATGCAGAAAACCTGAGTTAAGCCTGAAGGTGGCTGGATAACCCACTAGTCTCACTTAGTGACACAGGTCCTGGATTAAAACCATGTGTACGGTTTTATTACCATCAGAATTACAAAAGTCTGCTGCAAAAAATAGAAACAGAAATCATGGAATTGAGCATGTAGGTTGTGTTTGGAAATGACAGTTGTGGTATATGTCACAGCGACATGCAGCACATGAGTGTCCGCTACATTAAGGTTCTACTGTCGAGGAGACAAGTGTGACAGAGTAGGAACATGAATCTGGGTTCAGGTGGCCGCTGTATGGACACGTACAGTGTTTCATTTGGTCACTGCTTTTATCCAAAGTGCCTTGTGTGTTTCACTCTGCTGGTCCCAGTGACACTGTAGATTCTTGTCTTTGCAGTGTGAAGGCCATCCGTTAACTATTAACTACAGCACTAGCTAAAGAGATGCTAAGTTCAATCAGGCAGCACATGATTTGTAACAGCATGAGCAGAACATGAGCAGAAGTGAGGACAGTGGCATGGCCACCTTTCCTTCTTTTGTCAAGGCTGTCGACACTTTGGACAACTCCGATTTTTTTTTTCTCCAGCTGCAGCTTTAAAGAGTAAAAACTCCTAGGTGACATTTACCACAAGGCGACAGCCTGCTGTTTCCTCAGCAGGTACAGTATTGTGAAGTGGGTCACACAGAACTCACAGCTTGTTCAAACGTAGTGTAGAGAAAGTCTCAGCTCTGCACATCTCTCTGAGTCAGTTTCGGAGAGAGAACTGCAGAATTTTTCCCAACCAACCCAAAGGACAAACAGGATGTCCTGTGTTACACATGTTCCTTGTGTCGTCTCCAGGTTTGATGGACACGTTGACCAGAGACGTCATTCGTTCCACAGCAGCAGTTCCAGGAAGAGACTCCAGTTTACGTCAGCAGAAAGAGAAGATGGTAAACTGCTCAGGCGCTGGCCTCCTACATGTTCTTCTCTGACTCCACCAATTTACGTATCATCGCAGTCCTGTAACACTTTACTATAGACGGGTGGTCGAATTTGATGCAGTTGAACCAGAGACAAAACCTGGCACCTGTATTACCCAGAATGCATCTTGAATATTGACGGTTTGGTTGGAGATTGGGGGGGTTACACCACAGGGTGTACCTAACAAAGAGTCCTGTGATGGTCAGTGTCTGCATGTGTGTCTTCCTCTCCCCTCAGACCATCGGCAGCTAGAGTCCTGTGACAGTGCGAAGCCGCCTGATGGAAGCTCCCAGCTGGGCTGGGAGGAGCAGGGGGCCTGTACTGGGTCTGACCAGCAGGACGCCTGTGAGGACTCAGCCCCCCTTCTCCCGGACAAACTGCACTCCCTGGCCGAGGCTGAGAAACTGTTTGACGAGCTGACACAGGAGAAACTGCAGGTGAGTGTTTTATCTGGACACACACTCCCACAGCTCATGACATCACACAGCGTTGTTTGCACTCGCCAACCAGGAGGTTTTTTTTATGAACTGAGAAATGCACTGAAGGGGCTGTGTGTAGTGACACACTGAGATTTATCTGTGACACACAGGGCTCAGCAGAGCAACTCTAAACCCCAGCTGACCTCTTATGTAACAAGGACTTCATCGCTTTTATACCATCGCTAAATGATTTCTATTTTTAGGAAGTGCATAACCACCACTGCCTTTCTACCCCCTCCTCCAGTCCTGGTCATGTGGGATGTCTGCCTCCACATTTGCACAGCACACACACACACACACACACACACACACACACACACACACACTTTCCCACCTGACTAATCTGATGAGTCCAGTGGTGTTTCAGTTATCTTTGTTCATAAATCGTGACCCTTTATCCCTTTATGTGTGTGTGTTGGGACAGATTGAGGCAGCCCTGAGCCGGATGCCTGTAGCAGGAGGCAGAGTCAGTCTACAGACCAGGTTAGATGAGGTAAGGCAGCAGGAAATCCATTCACATATTGATTGTGCTTATGTAACTTCACCATGTTGTTTGGTTTTAAATGAGGTCTGTTCTAGCTTCTCACATATGAAGATTTGCTGCTTTTCTGTTTTACATTGTTGTAAGTTGAAAATCTGACTCAGCCCAACGTCGCAGTCCAGAGCACAATACTAGTGTGGCTAAAAAGCAGCAAGTCTTCCATTTGAAAAGCTGAAAAATGACATTCTAAATAACATTCTAACCAAAAGTAATTTAGGAATGAAGGTGCCAGTTCAGTTTCTGCTCCACTGTCGTCCTCAGGTGGCCTTAGAGAATCGTCTGGAGAGACTGAATCGTGAGCTGGGACACATCCGCATGACTCTGAAGAGATTCCATGTCCTCCGCACCTCTGCCAACATATAGCAATGTCTGTCTTTTTACATTACACTGTAGATGCTACACAGCACTGATTGTCTTCTGTGCCACAAACCCATCTGTACAGTAATGCCACAGCATCTTTTTATATGTATTATTACTCTGGGATATTTTTTATATGTCTGAAAGATACTGCAATATTTGGAGTATATTTTTAGTAAGATACAGATTTGTAAAGTCATTTACTTTTTTAGTCACTCAAAAATATTAAGATGATATGTTTTACTTGCCATATTCAGGTGTAGATTTTTAAATCAGCTGTATTTCAGTGTAAATGTGAGACTTTCCAGCAGAGTCATTCATCCACCTGGGGCATATCACTGCCTTTTTTGTTCTGGTGTTTATGGGAAAAAACATGTTTTTCGTTTGACATGGCATAAAATGTATTTATTGAATGTTTTTATACTTAAGAGATTTTGATTTTGGTGCATTTTACATGTTTTCTTTATCTTTTAGAAGTAGGAGTTACTATTTGTTTTGGGCCAAATGGTTGAACTTGAAGGAAACATTTGTTTACTTGAATCAAATTGCCTTTTTTCTTTTTTTACCTTCCATGTCTACCTGTCACTGTTTTCCTTCTTGCTACAGGACAGGACCCTCCGGATTACAGCCACTAGTAAAATCCAAACCAGCAGACATTTTCACATAGTGTCAAATCCTCAGTTGATTGTTTCACTGCGAGTATTGCTTGTGCATGAAGTTTCTTGCACTGCTTCCATTTGTCATGCAGTTTAATGACATGAGTTCACTGGAACTATAATATTGTTGTTGCACAATAAATGAAGCTTTTTAATAACTGGAATTATTCTTCAATTTTATGCCTTTATAACAGGCAGATTTAAGCCCCCAGGGCCTGAACCTCATGCATGGATAACTGAGTTCTTTGAAGCTGGTTTTAGATTTACCTAGCTAAAACGATCAAGACATCTTAGGGAGAACCTCGTACATGATCTCTTTTTCAGACACAAATGGTTCTGTTTCTTATAAAGGAACAATGATGATATAATTATGATTTTAAATAAGGGTGTACATGTTATTGAGAGTGATGTTATCTCCACAAATGAATGACCTACACATGATAGAATATAAAAATAAGTCAGAGACTAAACAAAAAGACATAAACTCAACTAAAAGATTCTGAAGAAAATTCATTTTGATATTAAAACAATGTCTTGTAACCATTAAAACTTTAATGATGAAGGTAGAGCTGACTTTGCTTAAAATTCACAGGAAATATGGAGATTAACGTTAATGAAAGTCCAACACTGCTGTTCTGTCATCCAGCCACATCTTTCTGTGGAAAGACAGAATATTTCTACCCTGTGGTATTGTTACTAAGTTCTGAGTAAAAGTCACTCAGCTTTTCCCGTTTAGGGGTCGCAACAGCGAATCGTCACACTGACGACTGGCATGGTGACATTTGGCACGTGTTTCACGAAGGATGCCCTTCCTGACGCAACCCTGACCCCAACCCTGACCCCAACCCGGGCCTTAACCACCAGCCTACCAGGGACGGCTGGTACTACGTTCTGAGTACCTGAGGAATTCTGTAATCAGTTCAGCTGTGCGCCGCTAGGAGGCGCCTTGGTCCTTTGGCTCCTGCAGAGAATGTTCTGTCTTCTCATGTGTATATTATCGTCAGCCTCCAGCAACACACTGGAGCTGAAACCCCGGACTGGACAGCTGTTAGTTGGATGATGGAGGTGCAGCGGTGACATCTGGACATACCGGGGAATGAACGCCGTGTGCGGAGACATCAGGACGTTGCCGCACGCATCCCTCACAGAACGTGACAGCGATGAGGCACACAGGCTTTCTGCACTGTGGAGATGCAGCTGAATAACCTGGACTGCAGATAAAACTGGGAGCTGCAGGTGAGTCCCTAATGATCTGATTGCTAATGTTCTGGCACATCTCATGGTAATGAGGCGAATTGACTCGATGTAAATGTTAATAATTTCCACTGTTATATTTGGATTGAATTGGCCTGCAGTGTGCAGGTGGCATCCAAGATTGCACCTGTACTAGAACAAGCCAGCTGATCATTAGTCTGCTCATTCTTATCTATAGCAGGGTTGTTTGGAGAGAACGTGTGGGTGCGTTTGCATGCTGTGATAGTCTCCTGTATCAACCCCCGGGGAGTAAACTCACCGGTTACCTAAACCTCCCAGTATTCCGTGTACCTTCTTGCACATTTTTAACAACAGAAAATATACTTTAGGTACTCCATTAAAGTAATTCATCCTCGCACACCCAGTATACCGTTAAATGTAAAGTGTGCATGGCCGAATTAACGTGTTAGTGAGTTCAGGGTTAACGATACTTGCTGGGCGCCTAGTAAGCTACAAGATAAGATTAATAACCCAAGTGCACAAAACAATACTTTGTTCCCACAAGATAATAACTTGTTAGCCCAAGATAATAAATACCCATTTTGGTACTTTAGGGGCTCCGTACTTCCTTCCTCCAGCTAGTTTTGGGCCAATTAGCAATATTGTCTTGTGTTAGCCATTTAGCGAGTTAGCCAAGTGGAGCGTAAAAGTTTAGATGTAAAAATCCATATATCTGCCATCATTGTCAAGTGACACAAGTTCCAAATCAGCTAAACTAAGGAGATATAATGACAATTATATTGACTTTGACTTTATCAAACCAAGGGAGATGACAATGTGTGACCTGTTTTTCGGTTGTTATCAAATGAGGCTAATGTTAGCCTAGCCAACGCGCCAAGTGACAGCTCAGCACATTTAACTCCCGCAAGTTATTTCGAGAAAGTGTGAGAAAAACACCCGCCAGAAAAAGCAAATGGTTAATCTTACAACAGTTTCAGAACAAGCACAGAAGGCGTTTTATTTGGTGGTAAATAAAATAACCTGCACATAATTGGACTCACTTCCAGCTTCACTTCATTTGTTTGAAGCTGCTATAAGTTAAAAATGGTTCCTCTTTCAAATTTCACAGTAAGGAGGAGAACTGAGGAACCTTTGCAGGAGCAGGCTAAACCGACTTATAAGGCCATGACATTTTTGCCTCCCTTATGTGCCATCATTACCCACACTATGTCAACTGTAACTCCAAGACCAAAGACAGGCAGACACTTCAAGTAAGCTGTTGTGATTGAAGTAGCATGAGAACTTAAACTGTGCAGTGTTGAAAACCCCAATATGTTCTGTATAAAAGTTTATTTATGATGTGCTTATAGAGTTAGAATGTCTCCCCTCCCTGGCCTGAAAAAGATGGAGAGGTCCTGCTTTAAATAATCAGTATTATTACATGGTTTCTGTGCAGTGAAGGAGTTCAATTAATCTTATACATATCCAAATGGACCTGCTGAAGCACCAAAAAAAGATAAAGTGTGGAGAGTTAATGAGTAGTAATTAATTTTGTTAGGTGACTTCTTTCAGCATTGAAATACTCCTTTTAAAGTGCACATGCACACCACTTTTGCAATTGTCTCCCAGTGTATAGACAAGCTTTACTTGAAGCCTTTTACAGCACCTTGATTTCTCTGGCTTAGTCTTCATCCTGGCCCACTACTGTATATGCTAGTGTTCAACATGTTCAGCAGCCTTTTGGTGAATGTGGTTGTGGTAAGTTCTGCTCTCACTGAAGCCTCTCTCCTCCTTCAGTCCACTTAGATGCTAAAGAGGCATCAGAGGCGGCAGTGGTGCAGTGGGTAGAGCAGTTGTCTCCCAACCAGAAGGTTGAAGGTTTGAATCTCAGTGCATCCAGTCCATGTATCCAAGTGTCCTTTGGCAAGACACTGAACCCCCCCATTGCCCCTGATGGTCAGAGCCATCGGTTGAGTTGGTGCCACACATGGCTGCCATCGGTTCTATACCAGAAACAAATTCCTTGTGTGTACCATACTTGGCCAAATAAAGGTGATTATCCTTATCCAAAATACTCAGGGGAAATTGTGCATCCCGCCATGACACCCATCTCCACCTGCTGCCACACCCTTATAACCTGGCAAATGTGAAACATAACAGCATTCCCTCACTAGCTCTTTGACTATGTCTGGTACCTTGAAGTGTTTTAATGGAAAACTGTGATGAATCTTTTTATCCATGCTTGTGTGGCTACACTGGACGTTATGTTAAACATCTTACTCTTCTTACTGGGATTCTGGCAGCTGTGTAAAAAGACCACTCGGTCAACACTGCACCGGCTTTATCTGGTTTAGTGTAAATATGCAAAGTTGTTACAATAAAGGGTCAGCTTAATGGCAGCATCCCTGGATCTTTGTCTGAAAGAGGTATTTTGGGTTCATATAGTTTACATATTGTCATAACAGTCCATGAAATAGCTTCACCAGCTCCAGAACCAGATGTATCCTGCTGCTCCCCTATCGCTGCCAGCATCAGATCCGTTGCATGATGTACAGACCCTGTTTCCTCTCATTCCAGGTTCATTGTACATGGGTTTAGTGTGTGTGGTGGTGCAGAGAGAAAGAAGCTGGAGCTCACAGGATCTGATTATCGGGCCAAAATGATTAGGTTGCTTTAATGAATGCTGTTAGGATGTAGCCACCACAGAAAGAATGAGTCATAGTATTGATTGCCGCCCCCTCCTTCACTTGTTCACTCTCTCTACCTTCACCCTCTGTCTCTCTCTTTTGTCTATTTATCCCTTTTTTACTCTCACCCCTTCACATGTTTATTTTTATCATCCTTTCTCTGCCAGATTTATTTCCCCCACTTCTCCACAGAAAAGACAGAGATGATTTGAGGAGTGGTGGCATGCAGCCGAGCTGAGCGTTGCGTACCAATAACAACCTGACTTGTTTGGTGCTGCAGTCTGGATGAGAGAGAGAGGAGGGTGTCGGGTAGTGGGGGTCTTGTCACGAGATGCCACGTCACAGCAGTGTGTGAAATCTATTTTTAGCAGCATAAGCAGAGGGATTCCAGCCCACTGATCACGGCTTCACCGTCAGGACCGTGTGGTGGGAGGCTGCTGCAGACGCTCGATGTGAATGAACGCCAGCTGAATTAAGACCTGTCTGTTTCCTGCCGCTGTCACTCCCCTCCCCTCCCACCACCTCCGCCTGTCAGGGCGTAACACTGTGCTGCAAATCGGCCAGCGAGCTCACAGCGTGTGTGCTTGACATGCAACCACATATGCACTCTCATAGGGAACAGTATGCACACCGGTGGTGGAAAGTAACTAATAATTATAATGCAGATTGTTACACGCAAATAAGCAGTGCAACAGATGTAATGCCACATGGCGTCGCGCTGAAACTAATTTGCTGCCTGTAGTGTAGTGTGCATGATTCACAGATGATGGGGTGTGTTGGTCTTTGGTTCGTGTTACCATGCTAACTCTGAGAGACGAGACAGTCCAAGTAACTTCAAAACAGTGCTGATTTATTCAAAGGATCACAGGTAAAATCAACATTACACACTCAGGTATCTTCCACCTCCAACCTGCACGCAGGCAGATGTAAGATGAAAGACCCTGAACCCACCAGGCCTATACATTATATCCCCTCGGTTGGGCTAGCCCCATACTACACAGAAACGTCAACCGAGACGTCTCTGTTACCAGCTTTGCAGCTGGTCATAGCAGTAGTCAAAACATGAAGCAAATCAATGTGTGTGTGTCTGTTGATTAAGTGGTGTGTAGCTAAAAACATTCTCACGACCTCTAGTAACATGTCGTGACTTAAACATAAGAACATATTATGGCTAAGGCTACAGTTATACACGTCATAATAATAATATTAAACACCCTGTCTGCTGACAGTCATCAACTCTTCTCTCTAGTTATCCTTGACCAGATGTACCCTGTAGAAACTCATAAGCATGACTAAGCATTTAACAGTCTAACTAGACATCCTATCTCCACTAAACATTTCTAATACATAAAGTATCTATCCAATTTCTATCTGACTAAAAATACCTAACAGGTGTGACCCCAATTATGAACACAGTGTACTTACTCTAATTAGGAATTGTTGAGGTCGAGCAAGGTGTTGTGTTCTCATCCAGTATTCACATATGGACGAGGTAGAACAGTGCTTACTTCATACTTTGTGACTGTTGGTTAAAACCAATCTCTGTTTCCTTAGAGATTAATCCAAAGCATATACTAAAGAGGCTGTTAAACACCAGCCTACATTTATTTGGCATCTTTAAGAGTTACAGGTTGTTAGGCCTTAGAAATACACTTTTTAGTACCGTTATAAGTAAAAACTGAAACCATGTAGTGTTTTTCTTCAACAAATATTGGTGAGTCCAGGGTGTGTATCACTGTTAGGCTGCTCCAAGTTGGCGTTAAGTTAATGGAAGTGAAGAGTTAAACTGCCTAACTTCAAATTATTAATTGAACATAGCATTAATTGAAGGTTATCTTGACTTTTTTACAGTTTACTAGGGGTGGGACAATATATTGAAATTCAGTATATTGCAATACAAAAACTTCACAATATGTATCATTTTCTCTAGCACTATATGTCGCATGGTCTCCATTCACTAGCAACTCTTTGTAAATAAGATGGCCTAACAACAGGCGCTTAATCTCCCTAACAAATGAAAGGCCCTGGTTTCACTGGAGTCCAGCTCCTGACAGTGTGCTCCGTGTCTTCCATGCTTCACTGGCTGAGGGCACCTGTATATTAGCCAGCCTTGGAGGCCTGGAGCTGGGCCAAACGGTAATGGTATTGGGCCGAGGACCGCAACTTCCCCCGCTTTATCTCTGGGGCCTTCAAATGACGCAGCTCAATTAACAACGATGTCTTCCTCTGTTGTCCTACTGTTTCCTGTGTATCACTCTATCTCATTAACAGCAACCTTTCCTCCTCTGACCGAAATATCTAGGAACCCATCCAAAGTCAGTGATTGAAGTGTTGAAGTGTTGAAGAGTAAAACTGTATTTTTCTTAATCCTATCTAATATCTTTTGAGTTTAGATAGTGACAGACATGAAATGTTTGCTGGTTTGGATGTTTACAAATGACATGATCAGTGGTTTATAGACGCTCTTTGCCCCTCACATTGTGTACTGTTTCTTAGCGACAACATAAACTACAGATGCCTGGTTGGGACAAACTGTACAAAGAGCAGCCTCCAGCTTGAAGCTAGCGCTAGCTGGCTAACAGTAGACGTGTCAGTCCAGTAGAATGCTCTCCAACACAGCTCATAACCCTCTCCATGCCAAACAACCAAACCCATGTTAACCCTGGTTGTTGATCTTTCTTTGTCCCACTCTCTCTGTGCTAAAGACGCCACCTCTTCAGTCTGGCAGACCCTGGTTCAGACTTTTAGCTGCCCAGAGCTCCTCCATGGCTGTTTGACATGACTACTGGCTGGAAAAACCCTTCTTCTAACCTTGGCTAGGCGGCAGGCGGGGCTGATTTACAGACCGTCAACGCAGGGTGGAGAAGCTGGAATAACAACAGGAGGCTGTAGGCAGCAGAGGGTCATGGAGGGGGGGTGTAGCTGAGAGACACCACGTCCCACTGTCACTGGGGTTAGCAGACAATGTGGTAAATCTTAGTTAATACACTTTTAAAGTATTTTAAATGCTATTACTGTTAGTGACTTTAAATCAGTTGTAAAAAAAAAAAAACGTAGCAAAATAAATCGGTGAATTTCTGTTCCCAGCACTGTGAACGCCATCACTGACAAAATACACAGACTAACAACAGGTCAATACGAGTCTCTCCTCAGACACTGGTGCATCACTTGTCATTTACCAGAACGGAGGAAAGCAGTGCATTTTTAGAAGCCTTGCAGCTAACCCCTGCCAGCAGCCCCCTCCACCGTCACCCTGAGCTAAAAATAGCCTCTCACAATCCATTAGATCAGGACTGCGCTCACTCTCATTTGCTGCTCATTCCTTTTTTATGTTGTGATGATTGCTGTTATGTCATATGATCCCATTAGCTGTTGGGGGATACATTTGGCATCCATCGAAGAATGGAAACTTCGAGCTAATTTGACATGGAAATCAGTTTTTAAATAAGGTGCAGTCATCCTAATCTGTTGTAGTCTGTTTTATTCAATCCTACAAAGGTATGCTTTTGCTTTTCTCAGGATAGTTTAAGGAAGGAAATTGTTTGACTTCTGCCCTATAGGTGTTATTTATGGAGTGTGACTGTGGGATATTTAACAACACTTAATGTGTGTTAGTTCTTGTGCTCAGAATTCCTGTTTGTGTGCACACCTTGCTAAATAAGCATTAGCAGGACATCAGTGACTCACTGGATCTCATCTCGGCTGTTTCTCATTGACAGGAGGAAGGGTGGGGACCAATCACTGCTGGAAAAGGACTGCAGGTCAGTGACACCATCTCAGGCTATCTATAGCTCTGAAAATCAATTGATTCCCATCTGCTGAGCAGTGGTGAAAGAAGTATTCTCATCATTTATTTATGGAAAAGTGCCAGTACAACAATGTAAAATGCTCCACTGCAAGTAACAGGCCTGTATTCTTAAATATTCTGAGCAAGATGAATATAAGTAGTCATTGTGCAGTAGAATGTCTCCTCTGGCTGAAGAATAAGTTATGCAAACAGTACTGAGCCTAACTATAAAGTAAAGATGAAAGTAAATAGCGACAGCACCAATAACGAGCAGTGAAGTGTGAGATGTGAGTGAGTAGGGAAGTGATTCCATCTGATGGAGCTTTAAGTACGAACAGTATTGCTTATAATACTCTTAATAAGACAGGATTTTGAATGAAGGGCTTTTGCCTGTAATCGAGCATTTTTATGTTGTTGTATTGGTACCAAACAATAAATCTGAGTACCTGAAAACAATGGAAATACCGGTAAAGTATAGGTGCCTCAAATTTGCAGTTAAGTACATTGATATTATTATCTGAATCATGTAACCTCTGGTGAAGTGAAGTGAAATGTAAATACGGGACCCACGCTGCTGCAGCAGCTGGTGTGACTTCCTCACACACTGCATCAGTAGCATCACAGAAGCCGACGTACAGGAAGCTCCAGACCATACGTCTGTTTTTCACAGGACGAGTAACAGGAGCATCTGGTGAGGAAAGGTGTGTTTGACAAGGTCACAGATTAACGGCCATAAGAGGAACAGATGTTCTCATGTAGCAGGGCTGTGGCGTTTAGGGAGCAGGGGTTGATTCTGTTAGCATGTGCTCTGCTGATGCTCAGTGTGTGTGTGTGTGTGTGTGTGTGCTGGGTGGAGTGCCTGTAAACAAGTCATTTAATTCAGAGGTTGTGTTTCCCTGCAGCTCATGGATGAAACTAGAGGCTGATGAGAGTGACGTGCCATAGGACTGCTGCTGCTGCTGCTAAGTCTCGGAGCTCATTCTCATTCACAGCCTCACTCCCTGTTCGTTGGTACGACAGGGACATTTAATCCAGGTGTAAGTTTGCCTTTTGTCTTCACAAACTCTCCATTCTCATGGTACACTACATGTTCTTAGAGATGAAGTAGCAGCTTTACAATCCCCTGTAGAGCGTGTCTGGCTGCAGGTGAGATATTTTTAACCTCAGACCCACTGAGATGTGTCGGCTGGATGTTATTAAAGAGGTGTTTAGAAAGTATAGACATGTGAGTCATAGACTTTATCCTACGCTTGCAGGGCTTACTCAGTGCACATTAAGCCTCACTCAAAGAAAAAGCTTCAGGTTGTACCTCTCGTGTTACAGTTACATCCGAGTCACAGAGCAGAACATCTGGATGTCTGAGAAATGGATACCCAGTGATCTTTGAAGGGGGAGACTGCCAACCTGCCTCTGTTCCGAGGCGACAGCATCCAGCCACCGGCGCTTCTAAAGCTCACAGTTTAACACCAAACCAAAACCATGATCTTTTCCAAACCTTAAAAAGTGCTTTTGCTGCCTAAACCTAGACCCGACTCTGGACCTCCGGTCTCTGCTGTGACAGTCTGGTGTGCTCGCCATCCACACCAGCACCTCCCAACAGCTCTGGTCTGGTTTTTTTTTTTTTATGATAGTCTAATTAGGAAAACAATTTTGTCTAAATGTAATGCAGCATGCAGCTTCTGCAACAGCAAGATGCAGATAGATTTGCAAATCATGTTAATGATCACATATTAATGCCAGAGTCTGGTCTTTAGTTAAACAGGTCAGAGTGAATGTCAGAGAAATGGTCTCCTGTTGCAAGTTCCAGCTTCCATCTAATAAATTTAGTGAAAAGAGAAATGTTGTTTTTGTAAAATACCAACAAATATTAACACATTAATTAGTTTGAAAATATAAAATATTACAAATGAGAAAAAAAAGATACAGTTTTATTTGGATTATGGAAAAGAGGCCCACAATTCTAAACAGGTTAAAGATACTTTTCCCATCAAGACGATTCTGAAAATACCTTCAAATATGACCGTGTTCTGAGACCACCTTCTAGTAGCTTAAATTTACCGGTCTGGATTCCCGATGATCCGGATTAATTTTAAGTTGTTTAAATCTACAAAAACCACTGGAGTATCTGCATGTAGATTATAGTCCCAAAGATGCTGGAGTGGCATCACAACTACAGTCTGTACAGTGTTGTCAGTCAGAAGGAAAGACCTGCACTCACACTGCACAGCTGGCTCATTCAAATTCTACAGGGAGACAAACACACAGCAGGAACGGCAGGACAGTCACGACACCCTGCAAACTGATGCATAATCGATCATCAGAGCAGGTGATCTGCCTCACAGAGAAGTGACTCATGCACCTTCATCAGGGAGTCCATTTCCAGAGAGTCCAGGCGTCACATGAATCACCTTGTTGATCTTAATGTCCATTTGTTGCACATTTTAGTCAGTTAAAAATGTATTGATGACTATTCTTGATCATAACTTCCTCTAGATGTTTGAGATGCCAGTCCAAAACTAATCCCTAACTATTGAGATAATTGTTTAAATTGTTTTGAAAGCAGAAATGCCATAAAATTCTCAGTTTCAGCTTCTCAGATGGAAGGATTTGCTGTTCTTGCCTCTTATCTTGCTTTTACTGACATCTGGTACAGTAGGTGTGTGTGCATCCTTTGAGTTTTAATTGTATACCCATTTATTGCATAAATAGGTTTAAAAGGTTTTTTTAAAACAAAGAAAGACCTAAAAAATGTTGGGTGTTACTGTAGAACCACCAGGACAAGTTCCTGTGATGTCTGTCCACAGCGTACGTGATGAGGGCCGATCATTAAACAAGCGCACAGCTGATTCTGGCTCAGTGTTGGAGAATGACGAACACTAAAAGGTGATCAATCTGGTGGGCTGCACCACTGACTCGCTGCATCACAACGAAACGCACCAATCAGGCTTCAGCCTCATGCGTCTCCATGGTAACAGAGCTTCCTCGGTCCTGAGGAGGTGGAGACAGAGCTGGTGGGGAACAGAGGAGAAGAGAGGTAGACTGGGGAGGAAGAGGAGGAAATGTGGGAAGAGGGAGAATCGATGCCTTCTCTTATTTCACAGTGAGGATTTAAAAAAGGGGTTCCTGATTTGGGGGGGAGCCTGTGCAGATCTGCTGAGTGCAGGGATGGGGTGGAAGGAGGCCTGGGCTGGGAGTCTCTGTGGGACCAGGATGTGTAGTGCTCCCCAGGCTTGAGCTCAGTGGATCAGTCAAGTAGCTGTGGTTCTTTCTGTGAGGTAAACATCTAATTCTTCTAGTTGTCGCCTAAAATTCTGCCTTCTATCACATGATGGACAGATTCAGAGCTGCTTCATCTTCCAGCCTCCTCCTCCTCACCTGCACTGCTATAAAACCACATAGAAGAGATGATGGCAACATGGATGGCTGCCTGTTGACTGTGGCTCCTAGTCCGGACGACACACGAGCTGGTTTCTGTTTGAAATGTGTCGTTTTCTGCACGGACGCTGTGACAGGCCTTTACTAGGGTCACATTTAGTGATAGCTACGCTGTGACAGTGAAGCCTCTGTCGTGCACATGCCTAAATATGTGTGCAACACGATTATGGGCATGTTGGATGGTTGTCATGTGCTGCACGTTCACTGCGTTTCTGAGTGTGTGCTGGTGGGAGGAAGCTGTGAAACCAGTCATTGCAGGAGGTAATGCCGTGCACAGACTGGTTATTGTTTGGTACTTTTTCCTGTAAGTGGTGTTTTGCCACAGCTCTGTACCACGTTTAAATCCACATCGCCAAGTCCGTATTCCAGCTGATTTGAATTAAATTTAGAGTGTGTAACAAGACTGCACAGTGCACGACTTGTCTCCAGGAGATTTCTTGAAACCTGAAGAATTGTTGTCGCTGTGTTTGTCGCTCTCAGCCTGTGTCCTCCAGCCTAAAGTAACACCCATATAGGTCCCTTGTCCTTATTCTCTGATACGTTGGGAGATTATTCAAGGTCCACTACAACATGCAAGGGGCCGGGCCACGAGACCAGGTGAAGGAAGTTGAGCCGGCATTAGTAAACTGAACTAGTCCCATTTAAATTGGCACTGAAAACATATTTTTTTAAACAAGCTTTTTATGCTTAATCTCTCTAGACTCCTCTTGGCTTTCTATTTTATTGTAGCTTTATTCTAGCTTTTCTGAGGGGTGTCAGCCTGGACATGAATTATGCTATAGATCGATGAATGTATGTGCCTGTCATATGTCTACTTGATTTTTATTCTGATATTGATATTTTGATGACTTTGGTTTTAATCTGTTTGATGTAGCACCTAGTGCTCTTTGAGCTGGTAGGTGCTTTATAAATAAATGTTGTTATTATTATTATTAGTATGTGTGAGCTAGAAAACACAGGAGTCAGCCAGTCTCCACTCTCTCGCTGGGGGGTAACCATAAATATGACCGCTGTATTAGCATCTCCTCTTTGGCTGCTTTGTTACAGGATTGATTGGTGTGACTGTCAGTCACTCAGTGGATTGGCACCCTCCTTCCCCTCTTGACCTTTTAAAGCTCCATGCACCATTACGGGCACTTAGATTCTCCGACCAGATGCATTTGTTTTTGCCTCTGTGGTAATGTCTGCTGAACTGTGGAACACTCTACCCTCCCACTGCACCAGCCACTTTTAAATCTCTTCACTTTGGCTTTTGATTCTGGTTGAAATGTTTTCCATCTACACTGAGTTAGTTTGTGGTTTTATGATTGTTTCCTTGATGTACAGAGTGATGATTTGAATTATTTATCTGTTTATTTCTCTTAATGTTGGACAGCACTTTGGTCGACTTAACTTTTAAACAGAATTGGTCTGTCAGCCTGGAACCTTGCTGTTGTAGAGAGGTGTTAACTCACCTTGGAGGGTGTTGAACTGTACTGCATTGTTCAGAGATTAGATTTTTGTTATGTAGCCCTCCTTCATAACCACAACAAAACAATACTGTGCTGTATCTAGTCCTGTGCAGTGTTTATGTCTACTCACATTTTATTTGCAGTTTTCCTTAGCAGGTGCAGAGAAGCCTGTAAAGAGCAGACGTACGTAAACACCCAGCTCCAGACATACAAAGGACACAGACAGGGTTTAATATGAAAGGGTGCACGGTAGGTTGTAGTGCATTTCTGGGGCCCTCGGACAAATCTGCTGTTTAAAGGAGCAGAGCTGCTTTCCTCTGAGTCAGTTCCTCTGTGGAAAATTTGGTGCAATTTAGCTGTAGGCTTTCTCAGTCTGCCATTACACGGGACTGAGAGAGGGCAGCTGGCAGCAAGTCACCCTCCAGACGAGACATTTACTGTCTCTGTGGAGGCGGAGTGGACACTGACTGTGATTTTTAGCTGTGAGCAAGCTTTTGGAATTTGACCAGACAACTATAGGATTGTCTGAAATTTCCCAGCGGCTGCATGAAGACAATCTTCTGTTTGATTTTAATGGTGACTGTAAAGATGTTTTCACACCATTATGCAACCCAGCAGTGCTCACAGCTGATTTCTATGGAAGCCAATTTTCTTTTATGATTAGTGCCGTATTTTATTATCAATACCTAGTGCAGACTTCACCAGTAAATGCACGAGAGAGGACCGAAGTACACAGGGAAGGCAGAAAGCTAGTTTCCTATGTGCTGTGGTTTGGTAGCCCTGTGGGAAATTGGCCATAAACCCAGTGGATCTTTGTTTAGGTATGAAGTCAGCAGGGACACGTCCTCGGTTATTAGAAGGCGTAGAGCCGTATTCTAGGTGCTGGGAGACGAAAATCAGAACATCACATCTTGATGAAGTACTCCCTGTTATTCTGAACAAGGTAACTGAAGAATGTTTTGGTGCTCCAAGGCAGAGCCCAGTGTTTTAATGCGCTAGTTTCAAGGCTAAGTGCCTGACTCATTAGTAAGTGCTGGAATAAAACCTGTGGCTCACAGTGGACTCACAAAATGAATGCCCACTGGAATACACGTGCAGTTACGGTGTATGAGAACTCACCCTCTAAAAATGTACTTTTATTTCTAAAAGATCACCATCACACTGGAAGGAAAGATGATCAGACTGAAATCTATTAAAGAAACGTTTGTCATCAGCAGCTATGAAATGAGTAACTTAGCTCAGATCAAGGGTGCAAACATGAGTACACCGTCCACCGAGTCTTCTTGGCATCGTGTGGACATGACAGATTGTCAGATCGACCCTGTTCCGCCTCCTCGAGTGCCTTAATGTTTGATGAGGAGCGTGTTCCCCACAGGTGCTCAGCTGGGTTGAGGTCAGGTGACTTACCTGACCGCTGCAGCACTTCGACCTTGTTCTTCCAAATGCAGCAGTGACTTTGGAAAGATGTTTAGGGCTATAGCTGAAAAAGTGCCTGATCACCCAGCGTGTGATGAGAGCGAAGTATGTTGCAGCACATCTATGAAATCATGATCTTGTGAGGGAAGTACAGTCCCACCACACCATTAGCATCCCCGTATTAGAACACTGGGTGTCTGGACGACAACTGCTCTGCTTCTATGCAGGGTATCTCTCACTGTGTGAGGTGAGCAGGTGGGGCACCAGTGCTTTAGAGCAGCTTATTGTTTTATGTGGCTAAAAATGGTGGAATGAGAGTGCTGATAGTGTGTTAAGTGGGTTTATCAAAGCGTCTTTGCTGCTGGAACCTACTGATGCGAGCGGTGAGAATGAGCCAAAACAGTAGCTGTAAAACTAAAAGTATGAGCTGCTCGACTAATCACTGCAGCTCTAGTGACAAACCAGCCCTCTCCTTCAGTTTGTGTTGATCTTTTCCACTGAATGCAGGCTGCTGTGTTTGATGTGCTGACTCACTGCTCACTAATCTGATGGAGGTAAATAAAAAGCAAAAGGCTCGGCCGTCAGTCACGGCTCCATCTGTCTGTGTCTCAGTTTTCATCTGTCTCTGTTCCACGTTTTGCTTTACGGGGGTAACTCTCTCTACATGTAGCCTAACAGTTCTTCTGTAGGTTGACTTGTTCTTCATAGGAGTTGGCGAGAAACACCACTTCACCTCTGTCCTTGCTGTAATCTTGTCAGAGGATGCAGTAAACAAGGTCATACATTACACCCTCTGCAGAGCGACTAATATCTGTAGCTGTCATTTATAGTAAACAACGTGGGAATTAGCTACTGTGGGCTGAAGAACAGAATATGAAGGATCATTCATGGTGAAAGCTTCGCTGTGGTTTGGAGAACTAAATGAGGATGACATTGCAGGAACATGGAAATCCATGATGTAACTATTACTAATAACATCTCAGGTTGTCTTCACTGTCATACAGACCTCAGCGGTTCATCTGCAGCTCGACCACACAGACGGACAGAACCTGTGCACTACACACACACACACACACACTTTTCATTTGACATCTCCGCTCCTCCTTTCTCGTGTTAAGACAGCATCAGATTTACAGTTTGTCTCAGTCTAAGATCAAGTAACCACAACTCGTCCCTGTCTGCTTGTTAGTTTGTGGCTCTTGTTTACCTGGCAGCAGGTGCACGTACAGTGCCTTGCGAAAGTATTCAGCCCCCTTGAACTTTGCAACCTTTTGCCACATTTCAGGCTTCAAACATAAAGATATAAAACTGTAATTTTTTGTGAAGAATCAACAACAAGTGGGACACAATCATGAAGTGGAACGAAATTTATTGGATATTTCAAACGTTTTTAACAAATAAAAAACTGAAAAATTGGGCATGCAAAATTATTCAGCCCCCTTAAGTTAATACTTTGTAGCGCCACCTTTTGCTGCGATTACAGCTGTAAGTCACTTGGGGTATGTCTCTATCAGTTTTGCACATCAAGAGACTGAAATTTTTGCCCATTCCGCCTTGCAAAACAGCTCGAGCTCAGTGAGGTTGGATAGAGAGCGTTTGTGAACAGCAGTTTTCAGTTCTTCCCACAGATTCTCGATTGGATTCAGGTCTGGACTTTGACTTGGCCATTCTAACACCTGGATATGTTTATTTGTGAACCATTCCATTGTAGATTTTGCTTTATGTTTTGGATCATTGTCTTGTTGGAAGACAAATCTCCGTCCCAGTCTCAGGTCTTTTGCAGACTCCATCAGGTTTCCTTCCAGAATGGTCCTGTATTTGGCTCCATCCATCTTCCCATCAATTTGAACCATCTTCCCTGTCC
>NW_018128249.1:151093-158232 GCF_001952655.1 Monopterus albus | reverse complement strand
GTCTCTCGATGTGCAAAACTGATAGAGACATACCCCAAGTGACTTACAGCTGTAATCGCAGCAAAAGGTGGCGCTACAAAGTATTAACTTAAGGGGGCTGAATAATTTTGCACGCCCAATTTTTCAGTTTTTTATTTGTTAAAAAAGTTTGAAATATCCAATAAATTTCGTTCCACTTCATGATTGTGTCCCACTTGTTGTTGCTTCTTCACAAAAAATTACAGTTTTATATCTTTATGTTTGAAGCCTGAAATGTGGCAAAAGGTCGCAAAGTTCAAGGGGGCCGAATACTTTCGCAAGGCACTGTACACTACAGCAGCCCATAAACATCATGTTCAGTTGTTACTGTTAGAGTAAATGGGTGTTTTTTTAGGGAGTGGCGAGCCGTTACCCTTAATACTACTTCCTTTGTGGACGCGGATGGAGAAACAGATCAGTGGAGAGGTGGTGAAAGTATTCGAAGCCGTTGCTGTGACATAAGTTCTAGTCCTGCATTCAGGATCATAACAATAAAGATGTATTACAAAACAAAGTATACTGAATCATTCTGCAGACACCGGTTTCTTTGATGGTGTTCTCTACATGATACAGGCCTATAAAAGCCTGTTTATCCATAAGATGTGTCTCTGCAGCTCTTCTTTAAAAATATTCCATAAACAAACGTATAGCTTTGCTCCACAGGAATTATGATAAAACTAAACTTGATTTTGTGCACTACTTCAATCCATTTGCAAGCGGAATCAATCCAAAAGCAAGAGGAATTGTAATATTCTTGCAGAACTAGAAGATTTATTCACGTTTTTAAAGAAAATAAGATGTTCTTATGCTATTTACAATATTTCTATAACCATTTTCAACTCGCGTTGTGAAACAGTGTGGCGGTGTGAGGACGGTGGAATCTACAGAGAGTGATCAGCTCAGCCTGAAGTTCCTCTCAGCTTCACAGAGCTTTAGAGTTTCAGCTCAGTTAGCCTTTAGTTCACTCTCATAGCAGCTGTTTTCAGAGAAGATTGTCCACGACCTGCTCAGCAGCAGACAGCACACAGACACAGTCAGAGACCAGCAGGTGAACACAGCGAGGCATTTAGCAGCTGAAGCGTCAGAGATTTTCCTCAGGAGGAGGTGGTACTGTATGATAAGCAACTGTTTGCAAACCACAAAATTATGATACGTCAGTGTTGTGTTCCTAACCTGTTTCTGCTGCCCCCACGTGGCCAAAACAATTACTGCAGGCTTTAAGGTCTTAAGAACTGAAATTATTTTAATTGCACAAAGGATCACATTTTCTTTGTGAAATGTGGGAAATATCCAGTAAATGAGAAGAAATACCAGTAGCAGGAAAGTTACCTACTCACATGAACTACCAGTACCTCAGGTTTGTACCTCCACCACTGTGGATGAGCTTGGTTGGACTTAAAGGCTTCACTGACCACAGCTTGGCTGAGTCTTCAGTGTGTGGCCACAGTTGGGATTTAGGTTGGTGGGGGATTTCAGGGATGCTACTAGGTCATTGGATTACCTTGTAATAGATCTACAGGAGGGCTGGCTGGAGGACACACACAGGATGTGTTGGCTTGTGTATGTGAGGGGGTTTAGTCCTCTAGGTAAACATGCTAAATAAGACTGGAAGCTAAAATCTACATATTTCTACTCTGTATCTGTTCCTGATGCTCTCTCCCCACTGACAGACTTTCTTCTTCTCTGTCAGGTGTGAGCAACGGTGACTCCCATCGCCACTGCTGGGACATGCTACTTGGGTAGCAAAGCTGACTGAGGGGAGCGCCTAACCTCGTATACCCTGTTACTCTCCTTCCCTTCTTAACACACACGCACACAGAGTCGGGCCAATTCCAGCACAACCATGCTGATCAAGGAGTATCGTATCCCCATGCCGATGAGCGTGGAGGAATACCGCATCGCTCAGCTCTACATGATCCAGGTGAGTGGGGTTTCTTTTTTCATTGCACGCTATGTTTATCCCGTAGCTCCATGCACACAAACCAGTGGTATTCACTAGAGTCCATTAAAAACTGGGCAACAAGTAAGAAACATGAAGGAATAGCTCCATTAAATCATGTGCACACTTGTCATAAATCTGTCACTGGAACAGCCATCGAGATATTACTTGGTGTTCAGCTTTTGATTACTTCATCGATAATAACTTATACATTTAAAATAAGGACTTTGTAAATACATCTGAGTAAAGTTCGAAAGCTAGGACTCATAGAACTGCCTACCAAATGAGTAACGCAAAACGTTTCACAATTTGTTCCACTTGATAAATCCATTATCTAAAAGATGTGCAGAGCAGTGGGAGGGTCTGAATTCAGCCTTTTCGACCCATTAACAATAACCGGCTCCAAAGTATTAACCCCAGATGTTTACAGGAGGAGTAATAGTTCTTTACAAATAACTGAATAAAAACATTAATAATCTGCTTATAACCACATTGTAGTGTTATGAATCATTTATTGTTTATATACTGCTACTAGATGAAGCTGGGTGTGCGTAGGGCTGCACAGTCAGTTGTCTCCGGTTGCTTTTCACTCTCTTCCTTGACTCATGAGTTTGCTGTAACTGGCTGATATAGAAGATTTATGCTGCCTGAAGACCAGTAATAACCAGTTGTTTGCTTGCTTTGATGAACTTTGTGTGGAATAGATTAATACATTAACTAAATCACACACTGTAATGGGAAAATAACTGTTCACAAAGCTGTTTATATCGTCCCATGATTCAGGAGTTGGCCAGGGTTGAATTTGTGAATGATTTGTAAGGAAGCAGGAGTCTTTTGTCAGAGCAGATCCAGGTGTGTTGACAAGCGGTTCGGGTTTATGTGAGGGTGCAGAGGTAATTGTGTCATCACGCCACCCTGTACCAGAGCAGGAGCGGTGAGAAAACCTGGTTCTAGGGTCACAGGGCTACAGATGGTGCTTCATATGTCTGTGGTTTGTGTTTCATTTAATCATTTTGTGCAAATACACACACTTGGCGCTTATAATTCCATTAATAGAATAATAAGAAAGTTTCTGTTTCTGCAGAGAAGTAACCAGTGCTTTAATCTATTAAATCAAGCAAAAATAACAAGAAAAGATGTTTTATTAGAGTGATGTGCATAGTATTACATAGCATTGAGAGGTGAGTCATGTTGATGGTTCTGTTTGTTGTAAGTGTGTGTTTGGAGACTGTGTTGCTGTGCAGTTAGTAAGATAACGCACAGTGCTGCTAGAACAACAAATGTGCCTCATTGGTTAAGAAGGAAGTCGGTAAAGCTAAGAGTCGAACTGTGTGCCACCAGAACAGCTCCACCTTGGCACCGACTCTCCTGGAGGGATGAACACCGTTCATCCAGCAGATGTTCCCTCATGTGGTGCTTTGATAATGGTGGTGGAGACGCTCTCCAACACGCCGCTCCAACACGCCGCTCCAACACGCCGCTCCAACATCTCCACACTATCTGGTTCACATCATGGTCATCCTCATTAGACCAGTCAGTGACTCCTCGTATGCTGTGGACGGGGGCTCTGACCACTCATTTATCCAGGGTTTTACTTTGTTTTGTTGTCCGTCTGTATGTGTACAGTACTGTGCAAACATTCTATGGCACCTAAAGCAAAGTGGAGCAAACACCTACATCAATATTTGCTGTGGCCTTTAAACTCATCTGCACACAGTGTTTCCAGGGACTTGACAGGCAGGTTGTCGAGCATCTTGGAGAAGCTGCCATGGTTCGTCTGTGGATTCATGCTGTCTCTGTGTCTTTTGTCTCTTTATGTAGTCCCACACTGACCCCATGATGTTGAGACCAGGGCTCTGTTGAGGCCAGACCATCTGCTGCTAAACCCCTTGTTCTAGTCTCTGAACATTGTTCTTTATGGCTCTGGGTGCACGTTTGGGCTCGTTATCATTCTGCAGAATGAATTTGGGACCAATCAGAAGCCACAGATAACAATCTAAACTTCTAAAATGTCTAAAATGTTTGCACAGTATATAAATGCAGGAAACAGCAGTAGTTTTATTTTATTATCATTTTCGTTTTTGATTGAAGAGCCTGCACTGTGACGCCCACACTTCTGAAATCAAACCTACACCCTCCTGAATAGCAGCTTTGATCATGGACAGTATTACACAGACGCTGCCGGACCCCTCCTCATGTTCGACGTCAAAGCTGAGAGCCGGGTTTCCATGGCAACGGTTGACATCAGCTGCATCATGGCAGTATTCGCCATCATTTGTTTGTGATATGAGCAAGAGAGAGAAAGACAGATTCAAAGATAGGATGGGACAAAAAGAGAGAGAGAGAGAGGGAAGACAGACATGATGCCGCAGTCGACATTACCATGACAACATAATGTCTGGCTCAGTTTAGGTTATAGGCACCACTCATGTGCTGCACTGAGGTTGGAACAATTGCATGAATATGTATGAATACTTTGCACTATGTTGTGATACAGCTGAGTGTTTGGAGTCCCGTCTCTCTCCATCATGTGAAAGATTAGGATTATTGAACCGTTAGAGCTGAGAATGGTATGAGGATGAGAAATGTAGTGGTCACATGTTGTAAGCACCAAATCTGGTGATATTCTTCTGACTGTCAGTGACTCGCATAACATGAGGCAAAACCAGCCACATCAACAGTCTTTTCAGCACGGTGTTTGAAAACTCTACTAATAAAGTAAATGGACAAACAAGGGTGTAGTCTGTTGCAAGATTCAGACTGAAATCAGCCACCAAATTTGAAAAATGGCAGCACGACTAACGGAGGTGGTGTGTGAAATCTGTGAGCAGGAAGTGATGCACGAGCTTCTACCAGTGCTCCAGTACAACTGTACAGTACTGAATGTGAGGAGAGGAGTTGTGTTCCTCTGGTTTATTCTAACCTTGTGGTGTCACATAAATTATTCAGGGGCCGCTCAGCCAGGCAGGAACGAGACCCTCAGCAAAGCCGGGCCCATTCTAATTCCACAGATGTGGCCCACGTAGTGTTTGCCCAAGCTAGTGGCACTTCTTAAATTGCGCATCTTCTCCCCGGCAGCTACTGCAACCTCTTCAGCTTTTCTGCAAACTGACTGAGGTACTTTAAAATGTTTCTTTAAACTTTTGCTTATTCAGGTTTCTTGAACACTTTTGTCTTTGCCTCTCCTCGCTCTGTGGCCTTGTTCGACACATCTTCCAGGCTCTGATTTGTCATTTTCACACATGTGCATGACATCGCAGTGAGCTTTGAGACATCCTTCAAGACGGCAGACCAGAACAGCTTCCAGGTTGATCATGGAATGATCATAAAAGAGAATTGGAGTTTATTCCACGCGTATATTAGCATGCTGGATTAGCATTTAGCTCAAAGGACTGCTGTGCTTCGGTACAGCCTAACTCAGCCACTAGATTCTTTGCCTTGTTTTGAATTATTTCAGTTAGTGTCAGTTCACAAGTCCTTTAATTCTACCTATTTATACAGTTTGTAGGTAGTTACACATCTACACTGACCAAAGCCTGAAGCTTTGCTGATGTTTTAGCACGTGAAATGTGTTAATCATCATTTTAATGGCTGTTTGGATTATGGACATTTATTTTAAATGCTAGAATGAATCAAAATATATGGATGAAGAATTGCAACAGTGGGCCTTCAGTAAGTATGGCCTTGCAGCGCTGCTAACTTCATGCCTCAACAACTGTGTGTGTCAGCAGCACACGCAGCATCCTCGATTTAGAAAAGGTTCCACCTTTGTTGCACATGACAGCTGTTTTCAAGTGCACTGAAAGCAACAGAGGGGACTTGAAGGTTGTATTACAATGAGGAGGATATGCTAATGCTGCTGAGAGCAGGGCAGCCCACTGACGCTCTGATCAGTTCCATTCGTAGCCTTAGACGTTAAATCAAAATTCCCACAGTAATGCTGTATAGTTGACACTTTATCTCTTTGCTCTGGGCCTTGAGATGTGTGTTACTAATCCAGATCTTCAATGCAGTTTCCCAGGTGCTACAGCAGATGGGAGGCAGACACAAGGAGGGCAATTTAAAACACCAAGCTTCTCACCTAAATGACATTACCTGCTAGATTATAGCAATTTTCCAGCTTGCCTTCTCTGACCTTCATTATTGTTAAAACCCCTCCCTGAAGTCTTGGTGAGAGAGAGCTCCGTGTTCAACCTGAGCTCTGTCTTGACCTCGAGCGCCCCACTCTCTCTGTTAATAATGACCATGATGAGCTGTATTCACACAGTGCTGTTCCCTAACCCGCAGCACATTGGAACAGAATGAATGAAATAGCTTTTCTATCATCAGTTCGACACCACAAAGCAGCTCGTCATCTGACAGTGTTCACACACTCGGCAGAGGATTAAAACTTGGGAGGTTGTGCGAACAAAGATTGACTATTTAACGAACAAATTAAACTGGAGTTCGTTTTGTACTTTATATTTTCATGTCACTAAGAGTATCTGTTGGTCTCTTTATGCTAGTTTTTGCTTTAATTTGTCATCCACGCGTTTATCCCTAGGGGAGATAACTGGGTTCCTGTATCAGATCCAGGAGGGGTTTACTCTAGCCTCCTGAGACCCAGCCTATTCTTTTGTGTCCTCTTTAGTGGACATTTGTTTTTGGTCTGTATCTTATGACTCATTTGAGCTACTAAGTCCTGATGTGCTGAAAAGAGGACATCCTGGCCTTTCCAATGATATGTCATGTGTTTGGGTGGGATGAGGGGAACTTTGTATTCATCCTGAGACAAAATGGAGACTGCAACAAAACGCACATGCCAGGAAAAGAGAAAAGGTAAGTTAAATATTGTTAAGATATAATTTTTTTACCTATGGTAATCAAATATTTTCTTGTTTATGAATATGTTAGGAATTATAAATTGGGGTCAGAGTTCAGCTAAACGTTTTGTTAGAAAAAATAATAGCCCTTTTACGAATGTCAACTGTAATGGACATGAGGATGATTTAGTGGGGTTAGCTAATAGCTAACTAGCTGGCTAGTTCTTTGTTTACATTCAGATTTCTGCCCCAAAACACATTTCTTTTTAGGGTAACAAACATGTTGAATGTAACGTGGGCTTCATAGATAACTGGAAAACATTTTGGGGAAAACCTGGTCTGATTAGCAGAGACGGCATCCATCCCACTTTGGGTGGTGC
>NW_018128249.1:147701-150209 GCF_001952655.1 Monopterus albus | reverse complement strand
TACTTGCTTCTCCAGATGGTCTGATGCTGGACTTTGAAGTATATCAAGGGAAGGATACATTTGCTGGTCAAAGGATGGAATTGGGGCAGCAGCAGTGGTGCGCATGGTTGAAACTGTTCCCATAGGAAGTCACCTGTATTTTGATCGCTACTTCACCTCAATTAACTTCACCGATGAATTTCTGGCCAAGGGTCTTCCAGCAACTGGCCCAATAACAAAAAACCGTGTCCCAAAGCTGTGTCGGTTGCCTGATGACAAACAACTGAAAAGAGAAGGGAGGGGAGCATCAGTGATGGTACTCAGGAGAAGTCCTGAGTTGGCGATCACAAAATGGTATGACAACAAGCCAGTGCTGATAGCTTCTACTGCACATGGGAAAGATCCTGAAGATGTCTGCACCAGATGGTCGAACAAAGACAAAGTCCAGGTCCAGGTGAGAAGACCAGCAGTCATTAGGGAGTACAATGACAACATGGGTGGTGTGGACCTCTGTGACCGCATGCTGAGCTTCTATCACATGGCAAGCAGAACCAAGAAATGGACCATGCGTGTGATTGCTCATTTCTTGCTTGCTTGTTGCCATCACAAATTCCTGGATCCAGTACAAATCTGACAGCATAGTGCTTAACCGATCAGCAAAAAACACTGAACAGTTCCTGGACTTCAAACTACATTTGGCAAATTTGCTGCTGAACTATCTAGAACCTTATGCCACTGACAAGAGAGTAGACGACAGTGAGGAGAGCGAAGAAGAGTATGAGCCAACCATCAAAAAGAGGATTCCGCAACCAGAAGAATCATTAAGAAAATATGGGGCCAGGCACATGCCAGAGATGGTAGACTGCAACCATGCAGAGCGGTGCCGAAACCATGGTTGCAAGGGCAAAACATACATGCGATGCCTCAGTTGCAAAATGTTCCTCTGCATTACAAAGAAGAGAAATTGCTTCTTGGAGTACCATAGATAAGAATTTAATGAATGAAGAAAAGAAAGAGGAAGAGGAAGAGGAGAACAATGAAGAGAACAATGAAAAATACAGTGATGACAGTCTTTAGTCTTAAAAGAAGGCCGCGAGAATGATATAATACAGAAATTCTGTTCAGCAGAAAAGATACAGGCCAAATGTTCAATTTAATTTAGAAAATTTCATTAGAAAATTGACTGAAATTCTAGTATTCTTGTGAGCCTTTTTTGATTTCAGTGTTGCTGTGTTTTTACCGTAAAATCGTTCTGTTGTCCACTACAGTGGACATGCTGTAAAATCTAAAATAAAAATATTTCTAGAAAATTCTAAATTGTGAGTTGTTGTTTTAGCTCTAAAGAGGCAGGAAATCATTTACCTGCCATGTAAACACTCCATGTTCTTTTGTAGAGCTGAGTACTACGACACATTTAAAATGGAGAGCTTCTTAATCCCAGACTCACTCTGTGGAGCAGAGGCTTAATACACAGCTCGGTCTTACAGGATCTGTGCGGTGCAGCCATCTGCTGCTTTTTATTAAATGATCTCAGACGCCAGGCAGAAGAGAAAATCATTAATTTTACCTGCTCTGTGTAGTAATTCTTTGTCGCCTAAATGAAAGTCTTAACAGATTTTGGATTGTTTAAGGAGAGGAGAGAAAACCAAGAGGAAGATGTGGAGGAATTGGGAAAAAAGGAAGAAGAGATGAACATAAGAATCTGGATGTGACTAAAAGAATTTTAACCTTTTTTTTTTCTACATGGCAGCTTTTTTCTTTCCACCTCATCACTTTGCCTCTGCTGCATCATCTGTCCAGACAGGAATGTTGTGTAAGGGTAGCAGGACAGAAAGGAGGACGGGAGGATGTATGAACGGGGACCAGGTCTGAGTCTGGATGAGTCTCGGCGGGCATTCCCCACTTAAACACCTCTCAGTTTGACATGTAATAAAAAAAAATGGAATTTAATAGTTTAAGTGAGCATACATTCATCTACATTGCCTGTTACCAGTGGAAGAAAGTAACTTAAGTACATTTAATGAAGTACTGCACTAAAATATGAATTGAAGGAACTTGGAATTTACTAAAATATTTTCATTTTGTGCAACTGTAAACTTCCACTCCACCACATTTTAGAAGGACGATTTGACACTTTTCTTTGCACTACATTTGTGTGACACCTTCAGTTACGTTGCGGATCACAGCCCGTCATATCCTTTAGGTCCAGCGGAAACCACATTTCTCCAAATCTTGTGATTGTGAATCAGAACAACCATACTCGGAATAGTGTACTGTCAGAAAGCTGAAAACAGGCCTGATACAAACTGATAATCTGGCAGGAAATGGTGCATTGCTGCAGATTAAGATACCCAGAAGCCTATAAAGCAGATAAAATGAGCAGGATCTTAAATAATTATAGCAGTAAATGCAACATGCATTAATAATATTTATGCAAAAACAGAAATCAAATAAATTCAAATCAAATCAATTTTATTTGTATGGCGCCAATTCACAACAAAAGTCATCTCAGGACACTTTACAAAGTAA
>NW_018128249.1:142942-146793 GCF_001952655.1 Monopterus albus | reverse complement strand
TGTGATTTAAAGGACATATTCTGATCAAAGATGACTCCAAGGTTCCTCACAGTAGTACTGGAGTCGAGAGCTATGTCATCTAAAGTAACTATATGATTAGACAGCAGATTTCTAAGGTTTTCAGGCCCAAGCACAATGACTTCAGGTTTATCAGAGTTTAGAAGTAAGAAGTTGCAGGTCATCCAGGCCTTTATGTCTTTAAGACATGCTTGAAGTTTGACCAGCTGATCTGATTCATTTGGCTTCATAGATAAATATAACTGAGTATCATCTGCATAGCAATGGAAATTTATGTTGTGCTTCATGATAATATTGACTAAAGGGAGCATGTATAAAGTGAAGAGAAGGAATAATAGGAAACACCGACAGTGACCGTTTTTGTCATAGTGAGTGCTTTACTTTTGAGACCAAGTCGATTTAACTGATATGCTTTTATTTAAGAAAGGACTATTACTACTAATGGCCTTTTGTGACAGGACATTAACTTTAAATAGAGTATTTCTACTTTGATACTTGAAGGATCTGAATACTTCTTGCATGACTGACACAACGGACGGCAACATATTATACTATCACAGATGTTTTCACGTGATGAATCCCAGATCTTTCATCTCCCTCCTGCTTTTGTTGTGTCAACTCTCTGCAGAAGAAGAGCAGAGAGGAGAGCTGTGGCGAGGGCAGCGGGGTGGAGATCCTGGAGAACAGGCCCTACGAGGACGGCCCCGGAGGCTCGGGTCAGTACACGCATAAGGTCTATCACATCGGCAAACACATCCCGTCTTGGTTCTGTGCCATTCTGCCTCAAGCTGCACTGCGAGTGGAGGAGGAGTCCTGGAACGCCTACCCCTATACACGCACCCGGTGAGGGACGCACACAAACACTGGGCTGCAAAAGTAAAACTTCACCAGAGTTGAACATCAAAAACCTTCACATAGAAGCACATCCTCGATGAGTGCAGTGCAGAACCTGAGCTGTGCGCGGCATCATTCTGTCTGATGATAATAATAATTATAATTACAATATAATAATATAGCCTAATTAAAACCCTCTGGGGTCTAGGTTAATTTCTATTTTTACAGATTCTCTATGTGGGTGTCATGGTGGAATGGTGGTTAGCACCGTCGCCTCACAGCAAGAAGGTTCCGGGGTTCGACTTAATAAGAGTCTTGGTAAATACAGGCCCTGGTCTGAGAGTCGTATAGCCATATGTCCGAGAGGAAATTATGTCGGACAGATATTAAAAATGATGTATGGTTATTAGCATTATATAGTTTTTGCTAAATTGCCCAAACTTTCCTGGCACGTCTAAAGTGGAAACACTGATCTTCCAGTAACAAAGAGTTGTTAATGCTTTTTGTAATATGGCTCTGAGATTCATCAGTTTGATGAACTGGCTTGATGCTGCCCATGGAGCAGCTCTTTTATTTGGACCAGTTTCAGATGAATAATCACATATTCATTTGCTGAACACACTGTTGCCAACTTTGTGTCAGGTTTGGCAGCGTCTTAAATCCTCCCAGTGACTTAATCTCTGTAAAACACCAAGTGCAGCTGTGTTCTCAGAACAGCACCACTGACTGTGGCCCACATTAGCAGACCTGATGCTCATGGATCAGATTGGCAGGAATTCACTCAAGTTATGTAGCTCCTGCAGATTTTGTCGTTGCTGAATAGTTTTCCGATCAGTTTCACGGTATCAGAAATGGACACAACATTTAGATGCTCTGACTTCAGGGAAAGACGCTGTCTGGTATGTGAAGCGTTGAGGCTTTAGAGCTAATATAAGTTTTAATTTACAAGCTTAATAGATAATTCTAGACACTGGTTGTGGTTATTGGTCAAATTATTTACAAGAAAGAGACAGTACATGGATGATTTGGGTGATTTTTATAACTGTTTTTGTTTTGCCTTAAATGAGGATGGAGCTTTGTGTATTTCTACATCTAACTGCGTTTCATTTTTGTTTCTCAGGTATACTTGCCCCTTTGTAGAGAAATTCTCCATAGACATTGAGACATATTATAAACCAGATACTGGAAATCAAGTGGATGTTTTCAGTCTGTCCTCTAATGAAAAGAGACAGAGGACCATAGGTAAGTCTGTCATCACATACACAACAACACACATGGAGAACACTCCCAGACCTAACCTGTGTTTGGTATCTCCTCATAAACAGACATTGTTACTGGCAGTGAGAGCACAGACTGTGAGGGACACACTGAGGAGAACTAGAGATTGTTTTGAGTCTCTGAATACTAAAATTCACTGGGGTGCAGGAATGTGCAGTGTGCTCCAGGCACGCTCCCTACAGGGAGTGATTGCATAAGATACACACAGTAAAACCCACCTACACACACCTCTGGAGGCAGATCTGCACCAGTTTTACATTTGTGTGACTCATAATCCTTTGTACCCTTCGTAGACCCCATAGACATTGTAAAGGACTACATCCCTCCTCATGAGTACCTGGTGGAAGAGGACCCCAAGCTGTATCAGTCAGTCAAGACCAAGCGAGGTCCGCTGGCTGAGGACTGGATCGAGGAGATCAACCAGCGTCCTGGTCAGGGCCCTGTCATGTGTGCCTACAAGCTGTGTAAAGTGGAGTTCAGATACTGGGGCATGCAGTCCAATATCGAGCGCTTCATACATGATGTGGGTGGGTACGGCAGATGATGTGTGTGTGTCCTTAAGAGTGTTTGCACTCTAACGCTATACTAAGGCAACGTTTTCTTTTTTTTTCTCTTCTGTGTGAGTGAAGTGTTAGAGTTAAGTCTAAAAAGTCAGACATCATCCTGAAAAACAGGTGAAAAACAGGAATGATCTGGGAAGAAATGACAATCACAAAAGGTTGTAAATAAATTAGAATAACTTTTCAAAGTAAAGGTTGCATCAGTGTGTGGCTTAATATATCTCTGCTTTGCTTAAAGTCCACAACAAAGTCAATAATATTCTTGAAAAACTTAAAATGAGGGAACAAAAAATTAACAGTTTGGAATTACCAGGAAAAGTAATGACCCTGAAAATATTGGAAATAATTTTGAAAAATCAGGGATAATTCTCAAAAACTTGGGAATATGCAATGGGTTAACCCATAAAATATGGGAATCATAAGCTTGTAAAACCTCAGAACACCCATCAGAAGGTATTTTTGGGTTAAATGTCGTTGTGTGTCAATGCATGTGTGGTCTATATAAAGGGAATAGACCATATCCCTGTAGTGATTAACCACTGATTAACGAAAGCTGTGCAGGGTAGAGTAGAGACTGATAAGGGGAAGACACTGAAAAAGAAATGAACAAGACGGGTGAACCGCTGGACGTACCTGGCTGAGGAAGTGTCGAGTGTTTGCTCGGCAGGAGCAGAAAGAAGCATTTGGCTCCCGGAGATAACGGAGCAGGCTGGATTAATTTCCTGCCAGTGTCGGTCTGCTTGTTTCACTGCTGGGATCTGAGACTGTTTACCCTCCTGCAGCCCTCGGCTCGCTCCCTCACAGCTTTCACTTCCAGGCTAACGAAGCGGCAGCTGCTCCGTGTCGATGATATTCTCACTTAGCCATCCAGTCAAAGTGTGGTTTTCCTCCCTGACACCCCCTGCATCTCTTCCATGTCTACTTGCAGGCTTTTAACCAAATGTCATCTGTGTTTGCTTATGGGGACTCTCATCTGCATCCAGCCAGATTCATGAATATTCAAACACACAGCTTTATTACCCCTCCTTGAACCGCCACCTTATTGTGGTGGAGGAGTTTGAGTACCCGAGTGATACTAGGAGCTATGTTGTCAGGGGCTATATGTCCCTGGTAGGGTCTCCCAAGGCAAACAGGTCCTGGGTGACGGGTCAGACTAAGAGC
>NW_018128249.1:138776-140118 GCF_001952655.1 Monopterus albus | reverse complement strand
AGCTCAGAGTAGAACCGCTGCTCCTCCACATCGAGAGGAGCCAGCTGAGGTGGCTCGGGCATCTGTTTCGGATGCCTCCTGGGCGCCTTCCTAGGGAGGTGTTCCGGGCATGTCCCACCGGGAGGAGGCCCCGGGGAAGACCCAGGACACGCTGGAGGGACTATGTCTCTCAGCTGGCCTGGGAACGCCTCGGCACTCCCCCGGAGGAGCTGGAGGAAGTGTCTGGAGAGAGGGAAGTCTGGGCATCTTTGCTTAGACTGCTGCCCCCGCGACCCGGTCCCGGATAAGCGGAGGAAAATGGATGGATGGATGGACAGCTTTATTATCCATCTTACTGTCCACAAAAATAATAACATTTATATTATATCAGATGCAGCTTTGTGTAAACGGCAAGGAATAAATGACTGGAGAAATATTTGAGAGCCATCTGCAGGGGCTTCAGAACAATACTGGCATTAGTTTTATAACCAACTCCTGCTTGTTCTGTTAATAAAGAGGAAGGCACTGATTAAAAACACATTTTAGTCTTGTGTACAGCAGCCAGGACTCCAGTTATTAGGAGTTTTTATTTGGATTGTATTTTCATATACAGTATACAAAACATTTTTTCAATCAGGTGAGATGAACAGAGAAGAGTTAGAAAATACCAAACAGATTGGTCACATCTGCTGTAAAGTGACACTCAGGACCAAAACTATTGGAGCATCATCTCAATGTCAATGAAACTAGTGTTAGCATAATAAAATACAGAAGTTAAGGACACATTTCTAAATCATGTTTAATTATAATGTGTCATTTTTATTGCCTGAAACTAAACCTTCATCTTTCTTCAAGACCTTTAACTGACATGGCAATCAATTGTTTTCCAGGCCTGCGTAAGGTGATGGTCCGAGCCCACCGGCAGGCGTGGTGCTGGCAGGACGAGTGGTACGGCCTGACCATGGAGGACATCAGGCAGCTGGAGCTGGAGACCCAGCTGGCATTAGCTAAGAAGATGGCACAGTACAGTCTCAGTGAGGAGGGGGGGACGGAGAACAACGGTTCCTCCGTCAGCCAGGACCAGGAGCAGGGTGCTGAGACCGGAGGATCGGCTGCAGAGGCAGAAGGGGTTGCAATGGAGACACGAGGGGAGCTCACCAAGCAGTGGTCCACTTCGTCAAAATCCTCCAATAGGTCATCGAAGAGAGGAGGTGAGGAGGACTTGTCACCAAACTTTGCATTCATCTTTGCCTCTTAATACTACATCTTCTGTTACCAATCCACAATACAGTATCTTTTTACAATGTCCTTGAGAATCCTTGAGAATGTCCTTTTTAAGCTGCTCTGCTTAATGCCTCTTCAT
>NW_018128249.1:118678-138736 GCF_001952655.1 Monopterus albus | reverse complement strand
TCTTTGCCCCTCCCATCATGTCCTGATCCCTAAAGCCTATATGTAAGCTACGGATACCTGATTGAAACAAACTGTACAAACTGCAGCCTCCAGTCTGAAGCTAGCGTTAACCGACTAACAGTAAATGTGTCAGTCCAGTAGAGGCTCTGGTTACTGCTGATGTGACACTAAGCACTGATGTGACACAAAGCTCCAGTTCCTCCCAAATTAAAATCATATTAATTCAACACAAAGGTAAAATCCCGACCATGCTAGGTGGCTAATGCTACCAAAACAAACAGGTTAGCTTTAGATGCTAACACATCCAGAAGGAAGAAGGCCACATCTGGATCCAGTCTGAGTCCTGGGGTTTTGATATTTTGTAAACTGTAATATTATATATTTATTGTCTTCTATCATGTAGCATCTGTGAATACGTGAGGAGAATTTTAACATCCTCTCCATTTAATTTCATGTCATTATTAAAGTCGTCTCTGGGCGCCTGCTGTGTTTGTTGACAGGAAGTCCATCTCATCAGAACATCTCAGAGTGGAGGATGCAGAGCATCGCCCGCGACTCAGAAGACAGTACAGATGACGAGTTCTTCGATGCACATGGTATCAGTTTCTGCATTATAGATAATATACTTACAGCACATTATAAACAGTCAGTGGCTTTACTTTGTTTTAAACACTTCTACTGATTAATTTACTAGTATCATCTACCTCAAGGTGGCTCTTTGTGTTTGGTTTGATAAATATTAGCTGTGGAACACCTCAAGGTTTCTTCATTAACCGTGATTTGTTCTTGTTATGGTGAATGAATGTTTTCAGAGTTACAGAGGAGAAACTCTACGATGTTATATTAGTCACTTAATTGCTCTTCAAATTAACTGCCAGAAAGATAAAGCCATTTTGCAGTATATAGAAAGTCCATTTAAAAGCAGCAAAAGCTTAGCTTTTTTCTTTGTCATGTGTTTTCCCATATTATTTGTAACACAGTTACTGAGTTGTATTGAAATATGCGAATCAAGAATTAATAACAAATTCACAAACAACATCAGAAGTCGACCTAAGTTTTGTACAATTTTCAAGTTAATGTTAAAAATCACAATTGTCACCCTGCATGAAAAGACCTGGTTAATTTGAATAAGACCAATCCAGTGATGCAGTCGGGCATCCAGACAGCAACAAAGGGCAAAAGGTTGCAGATGCTTTAACTTTTCCCACAGAACAGTAGAGTTAGGAGTGGTTACTTTGCAGTGTGAGTGCTTTGTTTGTTATGTTTGCCTCTCAATTGTCATGACAAAATATAAAATTATTTTACTATATACTCTATATATGTACAGCATTATAAACCGCTGTGCAACATTTTGGTGTTGAGAAATCTGGACTTCCTGGATTGTTGTATTTGAAGGCCTGTATTTATCAAAAGTAAAAATTTGTATTTTTCAAGCTTCATTTAACTTTAAAAAATTCTTTTATATATCAGAGTTGCAGAGATTTCATAGGTCAGATAAGAGAAGATCCTCGATCCCTGCACTAACCACGCCCGCCTCTGCTGATAATAAGAATAGTAGTTTAGTCTGATTTTCTTCTGTCCAAGTGTTCTGAGACTGAGAAGTGGCTTTGATTATATTTGAGGTCGTCTGTGTGTCTTGCAGAGGACTTCTCTGACAACGAGGAGATGTTTCCCAAGGAGATCACCAAGTGGAGCTCCAATGATCTGATGGACAAGATAGAAACAATAGAGGTGGATGAAGCACAAGGTGGGTGCCCCCTCTGTGAGCCACATTAAACAGAACAGGACATCAGATCCTGGACTCTGATACATGAAAACCAGGACCACAGTAGGAGTTAATAACATGTTTTTACAGAACCTTTGTACCAGGAGTCGGGCGGGGAGTATGCCGTGATGAGTAACGAGGAGACGCAGATGGAGGTATAGTCCTTCACTGTTTTCTAACTTCATGTCTCTCTCACACTAACGCCCTTAATTAAATAGTGTGCAGATAATACGCCTCCTCCTAAATTAGCTTTCAGTCAGCCTGCCAGTGTAGTGGCAGTCGGATCCCCGCTGTGCTGCAGCCATCAGCTCTCTGTTCCCTTCCTCTCTGTCTTCTGTCCCCTGATCTGCAGGACTGCTCGTCTCAGCAGTGTCTCCAGCCATGCAAAATCCATGTCCTCATTCTGGTCCTGCATGGAGGAAACATTCTGGACACTGGCTCTGGTAAATTATTATAAAAGTCACACTTCACATGTACTAAAATCATTTTTAGCACAAAATCCCAAACCTCCACAATCAGAAAGCAGTGACCCTGAATGTAGGAGCTGTAATCTGGAGCTGTGGATCAGGACAAGGCCTGTAAATAATGATTATTTAGTTTTGTTTGAGAAAAATAGTGAAATAGTCCAAACCCCTAAACCAAAGGGTCATATTTACTTTGTCTTTAACAGTTATGAGTTGAAAAGGTTTCAAACCACTGTTTTAGAAGCCTGCAAAAATGAATGAATCTGTTCTTGTTTTTTTTTTGAAGGAGAACAGAGCAGCAAGCAAGCAGATGTAAACACGCTGACCGGGGCTTTTGAGACCGTGATGAGGGTCCATTACCCTGCCGCGCTGGGCCGCATCGCCATCCGGATGGTCCCCTGTCCTGCTGTGTGCGTCGATGCGTTCTCACTGGTCTCCAGGTAAACGATGCTCTTGAGCATTCAGCAGCTGTAATACGTGTACAACCTGCTGTGCAGACTTTAAACATGCTCACAGAAGGACAGATTGCAACGTGTCCTCTCTGCTCTGCAGCCTGAGCCCCTACAGCTACGATGAGGGCTACCTGTCGAGCAGTCAGGACCACATCCCGCTGGCTGCTCTGCCTCTTCTGGCACGCTGTGGCAGCTGTCATCTTACGAGCCAATCAGGTGTATGCTGACTTCATCAAGTCTTTAGAGGGGGCATCTTTTAATGGCCAGGTTAGTTTATTACCTGAACACGGGCTAAATGGGGTCTTTCTTACTAGTTGGTGTGTTAAACTCAGTATTTCTGCATCAGTGTCTCAGAAACATGTTCAGATGAAGCTGATTTGTCCTCATTTATGCTTTTGTGCTTTGCCTTCTAATGCAGGTGTGTGTTATTGGGGACTGTGTTGGGGGTATCCTGGGCTTTGATGCTCTGTGCAGCAGCTCTGTGACTGTGTCCGAAAGCCAGAACAGCAGCAGACGGGGCAGCACCATCAGTGGACAGGTACCAGACATGCAGTTAGTGGTGCTTAGGGCTACATGCTAACGTTGTTGGTGTAAATAGTTACTGAGATATTTTGGTCTGAACCATCATGGTGGACTGACTGGCTGACATTGCCAGCCCCACAGAACCACGGCACCAGCAGCACGACTTACAACTGTAGGTCTGACACTGTTCTTTGTTCTCTCCATCTTCATCTCTCAGGACACAGACCTTCTCTCTCCAGGTATTGTCATCAACACTGGCTCCGCTCCCTCTCCGTCCCTCGAAGGAAGCCGCCACCTCAGCCGCAGCAACATTGACATCCCTGGCTGCACGGGGCCTGACGACCCCAGGAAACAACTTCCACGCAAGCGCAGCGACTCCTCCACGTATGAGCTGGACACCATCAAACACCACCAGGCCTTCCTGTCCAGGTGAAAGACACTAATGTCACAAACTCTCTCACACTTTTAATGTATGCTGCTTTCACTTTGGTTTAACTAATCAAGCGCTGCAGGCTGTGATTCCACAGATGCTGCAGGTCTTTGAACAGGGTTAGTTAACGTCAGTCTATCATATATTATTGAGTTTTTATTCACTGACGAAAAATGTAATACATTTCATCATTGTTCTTGTTTTGTAGTTTTAATCTTAGTCATGGTTTTCACTGACAAACTGAACAGTGACTGTCTGAATGTTTATCTGTGCACAGCCTCCACTCCAGCGTGCTCCACAGGGAGCCCGGATCACGGCGCTCCAGCAACAGCACCATGTTGGAGGGAGGCTCCTTGGGAAAGTTCGACTTTGAGGTGATTGACTTCTTCCTCTTTGGCTCTCCTCTGGGGTTGGTGCTTGCACTGAGGAAGACTGTGGTGCCCTCATTAGATGGTGAGGAAGGGTTTCTCCCCTTATAGTTTGTTTTTTTTGTCATGTTCCTTCAATAAATGCTGAAAGTTTTAAAACAAAAGTCTTTTCTGATAATTTGCCCTATGAGGAAGTGGTTATTTGTAGCCTTTGATGTTTCTTCCTGTTTGGGATGCAGCTGGACAGCAGGTGTCAGGGGTTAGAGCTCATGTTTCCGATCTCAACTGAAAAGAGTTAAAAGGGAAAAACACCACGAGGGAGACAAGACAAATACGTGATTGAGGCCAGAGCTCACACAGGCACGAACTGGCCTGTAGCATGCGCCCTTTGGGGTTTAAAGGAGAGATGTCACTGACCAGCAGCTGTTGGGTTAACATCTGGACTAATTTTCAATTACAGTAGATATGATTCTAGTTGTTTATTCTTTCCTTAGCCATTTATTTTTCACACTTTTGTATGATGAAGATTTATTTTACTCCATAAATAACTTCCTCCTAACAAAACAACACACAAAGATTAGCTACAGCTTATTGTGCTGCACTATGCCAAACTGCACTAGAACTGTCAGTGGACAAACCAGCCGGGGGTTCTGGGTTCAGACAGTTGATCAGTGTGTACAGAGTAAGAATAAAAGTTGCAGGTTCAGGCAGAAAAGTCAATTACAATGTGTAGTGTGAGTTAACGCAATGTGTGTGTGCAGCTCAAATTGTGTTTCTCTCCGTGCTCCAGTGTCGGCTCTGCGTCCAGCCTGTCAGCAGGTTTACAACCTGTTTCATCCAGCTGACCCCTCGGCCTCACGCCTTGAGCCTCTCCTGGAAAAGAGGTTCCACCTGCTGCCTCCCTTTAGTGTCCCCCGCTACCAGCGCTTCCCTTTGGGTGATGGACACTCAGCTCTGCTGGGTGAGTCCACAGCTCAGCTGTCATGAGACATTTCATTGCAATGCTTGTACACTCCATCCAGGCAAGTCTGTTTATAAATTGTCCAATTCTTTGGTCTCTTTCTACCTCCCTTCATCTGACTTCCTAGTTGACACCATGCAGAATAACCTTCAGCTCCTGATGGAGTCTGGTGCTGCCACATCCCACCGCTGCCAGGAAAGCACAATCAGTGAGACATCCATCCCTGTGCCCGTCCTCAACTGGCAGACCTCACAGCCCCACACAGAGAGTGTGTATCTGTTAGCTTTGGCTTGCAGTCCTGTTGCTCTTTATCGCTTAGGTCTCAGTTAGAGACAAGCAGGTGAACATCAGCAGCTAAAGAGTCAGATGATCTGGTAGAGAGCAGAGACAGAGAGTGAATACTGGTCTCTCACTGGGCTCACCAGTTGGCCAGAAACATTCACAGGACAGTACAGTACATTTTTCAATTTCTTTAAACCCACCTTCAGTTTGCTTGTTTTGTCTGACCGAGTGTTTATACACTGATGATATTCAATTAACTATTTATTTTACTCTTTAAAAAATCAGATATTACAGATTGAAATCACCATTTAACTCATTCACAATCATTAATGCTTCATCCAGACTCTGCCCTGTTTGTAATATTTGCAGTGAAGAAAGTGGCTCTAACTTCTGTCTTCTGTGTCCTCAGCGGATCTTCTTCACTCACATACTTGTGCTGACAGCCACTACCCACCATCTACATCACCAGGGGTCCCTCACCTTCGCTCCAACCGCAGGGCCAGCGAGGCCAGCTTAACCAGCCAGGTGTCTGGCTCAGCCGACTCGATCACGGCCTCCAACATCGCCACCAGTAAGCCGATCTCTAGCCATCATGTCATGTTGGCCCATAGTTGATATGTTGACCTTTTCATTTCCTGCTTCCTAATATCACCTCAGCGCAGTCAGCCAGAGTAAAAGGCAGACATCAGCTTGGGCCCCTCATCCCTCAGGGTCCTGAAGAACATAGAGCAAGGTACCTTGAGAGCCGTGGTAAGAGGACACGAAAGAAGGAGGCTAGGCTCTATCCTCATTCCCTCAGATTTTTTCATTCTCCTCTGGCATCTCAGTAGTCCTGTTTCCAGAAAATGTCCATGAGACCTGTAATCCTTTGTTCAACAGGAACAAAACCTTGAGAGGCTTCTCATGGAGTCTGAGCTGGTGTTCTTTTGCGAGTGTGCCTTTCAGACTTCTTCAGAGCTGTTGGTTTTTAATCAGAGTTTGGTCTTTAATGCCTCCTAGTCAACCGAGTGTGCTATAACTTACAGTTTTTGATTATTTGGAACTGTTCATCATTCTGTACATGAGCAGAACGTAGATCTGCAGTGGAAAGCAACAGTCACAGTAGTTGACGCACTCGTTCACTCTCTCCCTTCCACCCTTTCTTCGTTCCCTCCCTGCTTTAGTTGCTTCCCGGTGGTGGGGCAGTAAGAGGATGGACTACGCCCTGTACTGTCCTGATGCTCTGACAGCATTTCCAACAGTGGCTCTGCCTCATCTCTTCCATGCCTCCTACTGGGAGTCCACAGACGTTGTCTCTGTCCTACTCAGACAGGTGCGTGCTGTCATTTCATTTTCTTTTAGCCTAATGTGCTGACTTTTGCAGCTGTGCTCCCTTAAGGGTTTAAAGTTGTATATATGAACCAAGTGTCTGTCTGTTGCTTGGCTGGTCCATCACATATAGACTGAAACATTTCTGTGACTACTGGGCATATTTAACCTGATGGATCCTACTGACTTTGGTGATGCATACTCAGGTCAACATTTCAGTTAGTTTATAACCTATTATCTGCAAAACTAATGACATTCACCCTTCTCAAGTGTTCATTGTCTTTGATGCTAATTATGTGCTTACATGCCAAACCAAGATGGTGAATCTGTTCAACGTTATACCAACTAAACATCAGCATGTTAGCATTGTCTTTGTGAGTGTGTTAGCAGACTCTTAGTATGCAGCCCTATTTGCTTCTATATTTAACACATTTCTGCAGTTTACCAGTAGATTCTGCCACAGTAAGCCATTTGTTTCTACATGCCGAATGTTCAGCACCAACTGGTGACATCTGCCGTTCAGTGGAGAGCCATAAACCTTGTGGAGTGAACTTCAGTTCTTCAGCCTAAGCTAACTTGAGACTACAGTAATAAATCATCAACTTTCAAGGTTATTCTTAAAAGGTACATTTATTTTTATTGCCACGATGGGCCAGCATCTATAGATGAAAAGCTGCAACGCATGGATGCCAAGAAAGAAGGCAGAGAAAGTGCCTGCTTTAGCACTAAAATACCATCTAAAACTTACATTTAGCTGCTTTTCAATGGCAGAATAGCTTTGGCTGCACTGTGGAGAGCTGAGGAAAGCAGAAGTGTCCGGTCCAGCCTGAAGATCAGGAGAAACTAATTTACTATGTGAATATGAAACATGTCGTCTTTCTTAGGTGATGAGACACGAGAACTCCAGTATTTTGGAGCTGGATGGTAAAGAAGTGTCTGAATTCACTCCGTCCAAACCTCGTGAGAAGTGGCTCCGCAAGAGGACTCATGTTAAAATTAGAGTAAGATCTTGCTTTGGTTTTAAGTGCAAAATGTTTTGGACTGAATGCAGAACAATTTAAACTGTCAACATATGTTTTTACTCATTCCTGTCTGTGCAGATTCTCAGTCATCCAGGTCATAGTAAACTGAAAAGGCTTAGAAAAAATCAACTGGACTAGATTTCTAGTCTAGTTCTAGACTAGATAGAAATCTAGTCCAGTTTTTTCAGTTTACTATTCCTGCTTTCACAGTACTTACACTGCTAATGTGGATGAGTCACCACACTTAGGTTTGGTTTCAGAAGTATCATAGTAAAAAATATCTGAAGACTTTTTCCTGCATTAATAAGCTGTATATGTATCAAATAACAAATTATAGTTTCTTAAAATAATGGTAGCGAGGAGAAGGTAGGTAAGAGAAGGAGGTAATGCACTAACCCTATATATGTAATTTATTTAATTAGAGCTAGATTGGTGACAAATGAAATGATCAGCTTAGAGCTTCTCTCATCTGGATGTTGCCAGCCGGACAGTGAGAGAATGAATCAAACAAACTGTCGGTTCTGATTTCCTGTTTTGCCCTCCTCCGTGTCAGAATGTGACAGCTAACCACCGTGTGAACGACGCAGTGTTCACTGAGGACGGAGCCCAGACGGTGACGGGACGTTTCATGTACGGCCCGCTGGACATGGTCACCCTCACTGGGGAGAAGGTAAACACAGCTGTGATGAGCTAAAAAGCTACGTCACCACGTGTGTCAGTAAGGCCATCATGCAGTGCACGGAGTGCCATGCTGAAGAAGATCTTTGTGTGTTTTTTCCACCCAGATTGACATCCACATCATGACCCAGCCTCCGTCTGGAGAGTGGGTGTACTTCAACACAGAGCTGACCAACAGCAGTGGACGCATCTCTTACGTCATCCCTGAGAGCAAAAGGCTTGGTATTGGGGTGTATCCTGTCAAAATGGTGGTCAGGTATGCTAGTGGCCATTTTATTAGGTACACTAGTATCTTATTAATGGAAATACTTAATGAGACAGTCATGTGCAACACAATGCATAAAAGCATGAAGTCATTAAAAGAATCTCATCTTCCTCTGCTGTCTCTCTACCAGGGGTGACCATACATTTGCAGACAGCTATCTCAGCATTGTACCACGTGGAACAGAGTTTGTTGTATTCAGTATCGACGGGTCATTTGCTGCTAGCGTTTCTATAATGGGCAGTGACCCAAAGGTTCGAGCTGGAGCTGTGGATGTCGTAAGGTAAGCATCAGAGCTCTCTGTCGGTTTCTTCTGCAGTAATACACAGATTCACATGGGCTATCTACTCTGCCTGTTATACGGTAGGTTTTAGTTGCTCCTTCCTTTGTTTTTCACCACTCACTCTTAATTGTGATAATTTTTTGCAGGTACTGGCAGGACTTGGGTTATGTGATAGTATACGTAACAGGTCGTCCTGACATGCAGAAGCAGCGTGTGGTGGCCTGGCTCTCTCAGCACAACTTTCCTCATGGCATCGTCTCCTTCTGTGATGGGCTGGTTCACGACCCGCTCCGACACAAGGCCAACTTCCTCAAATCCCTCATAAGTGAGGTAAGGAAGGGCCAGGGTGTGAGGCAGTATTATAATAAATCCTTGGAGACTCTAAAAGCTCACCTCCCTCTTTTACTAGGCCCATATGAGAATCTTTGCCGCCTATGGTTCCACTAAGGACATCTCACTGTACGCGTCTATTGGCCTGCCTCCGTCTCATATCTACATAGTGGGAAGGCCCACGAAGAAAATGCAGCACCAGTGTCAGGTACTAAATAAATCCTGGAAGTAAAGAATATTTCACCAGTCATATTAATGTACTTGCATGTTGTGCAGTATAAAGCATCAGACAGTGACAGCATACAGTATTGTTGTTTTGTGCAGTCTGTGTGGTAAATCAGTGGTCACGAATATTCATGTTACTTCATCATAATCAACACTGCTTTGTTGGACAGACCAACTTTTTAATCCACAATGCACAAAACCATCTGTGTCTTTTTGGTACAAGAGGCTAACAGCTGGAACTTTAGATAATGAATGAGGCAGTTTAGCAAAACAGAGCCAAGGAGGCTTTGTCTGAGGATGAGGAAGGTCACTGAACAGGGCTAATGTAGCTGCAGCAGGTGCCAGGACAGTAAACTATGGACTACTGGAAGCAAACTTTTTACCATACTTGGAGTATGGCGTTGAAAACTGGGGAAACACTTACAAAAGCTCACTTCAACCATTGTATATATTACAAAAAAGAGCGATTAGAATTGTACATAAGATGGGGTATAGGGATCACACCAATGGAGCTTTCATACAGTCTAAATTGTTAAAATGTTTTGATTTAGTGGGATATAAGACTGCTGTGTTTATGTATAAAGCCAGGAACAATTTATTACCTGGTGGAATTCAAAAACTATTTAATGAAAGGGAAGGGGGATACAATCTAAGGGGTCAGTTAAATTTAAAAATTCATGCTATACGTACAACCAAAAAAAGATTTTGTATTTCCATAAGTGGGGTAAAACTATGGAATAATTTAACTGTGGACATGAAAAATAGTAATAGAATTGATGAGTTTAAACATAAATATAAAGGTATGTGTCAATCAAGATATATGCAAGAACAGGCTTAATGATTAATTAGATGGAATAAGATGATGTTATGGGGTAGGACTGGATAAGTCTGACTTCTTCCTACTCCATTCAAACATGTACTAGGTATAAGCAAACTGATTCTGGATTAGCATTGGTTGGATTTGTGTAATTATGTGTGTTGTCATTTGTTCTGCATGTTTGAAAGAATAAATCAAATCAAAATCAAATCAAATCAAATCAAAAACTTAATAAGGGTTTAGAGACCATGCTACAAAACTATGCTAGCATACAGTAAAAGGATAAAGGCTACTTTACTTTGTCCTTCCAGTCTGAGTCCTCTGGCTGCTTTTAACCCTCTCCATGTCAAACAGCCAAACCCATGTTAACCCTGGTTGTTGCTCTTTCTTTGTCCCACTCTCTCTGTGCTAAAGACGCCACCTCTTCACTCTGGCAGCTGCTGGTTCAGACTTTTAGCTGCCCAGAGCTCCTCCATGGCTGTTTGACATGACTACTGGCTGGAAAAACCCTTCTTCTAACCTTGGCTAGGGGGCAGGGCTGATTTACAGACTGTACTTTGACAACACAGGGTGGAGAAGCTGGAATAACAACAGGAGGATGTAGGCAGCAGAGGGTCATGGAGGGGGGGTGTAGCTGAGAGACACCAGGTCCTGTCCCACTGTTACTGGGGTTAGCAGACAGTGTGGTAAATCTTAGTTAATACACTTTTAGAATTTAGTTTAATCTAGTCACTAAAATGTCTCTGTATAGATTCTTTACTCAGTCAAGCTGCCAAATTACAGAGGAAGAAAGAGTTATACTCATACAAATGTCGATCTAGAACCTTAATGTAACGAATGTCAAAATGGTTCTTAAGTGCCTCATAAATGAACTTTATTACTTCCCACCAGTGTTTTCAAGAGGCTATGAAGTTTGTGTGTGTGTGTGTGTGTGTGTGTGTGTTTGAGCTCAGTTACTGTACAGAATTTATAGTATAAGCATTAAAAGATTTAAACTGACTGGTCATACATTACTTCCAGTTCATCCCCGATGGCTACGCTTCCCACCTGTCCCAGCTGGAGTACAACCAGAGATCCCATCCTGCAAAGTCCACCAGCACCTGCATGGTCCTCCGCAAGGGCAGCTTTGCCCTGGGTGCAGCCGGAGGAGACTTCCTCCGCAAACGCAACCACATGTTTCGCACCATCTCCACCCAGCAACCAGGAGGGGCAGGGTCCAGCTCCCCCAGCCACCCAGTGCGAACCGAGCGCACTCTGAGCCAGTGCGAGGTGGAGCGGGAACGAGGAGTCACTGCAGCAACCCAGAGGAGTATGAGTATAGCTGCAGGATGCTGGGGTCGCAGCGGGAGCACCAAGGAGGGCAGTGGAGGGTTACTCGGCCCAAAATAAGGTTCAAAGTGGAGATGTGGTGTGAGCTAACAACCTGGCCTGAGCCACCATGATCTCTGGGCTGGACAAAGGTGGATGAAAAGATAAGAAGGCACAGGGAGTAAATGAAAGGTTTATATTTAACAAATTAGGGATAGGAAAGGGATATATCATGAGCAACACACTTGATTAAACAACAAACAAGGGAAGAAAGTTAAAGGGGGATCTGTCCAGGAGTAGTGGGATCCCCTGAACAAAAGACAATTGTGTAGCATGACTCTTTTGCAGTTATACTTTTATAGGATACACCAGTAACTATTAAAAATGACAAGGGAGGATTAAATGAAATATTGCAAGCCTTAAACTAATCTCGTGTTACGGGACCCCCTTCCCCACCTTTCTGAACACACACATAAGCAGTACACTGTCCAAACATTCACACTCAGGAGAAACTGCAGAACCAGGTTCATTTACAAACAGTGAAGCACGGGTTTGGCTGCCATGGCAAAATGCCAGTTGACTTTCATCTCTGTTTCTGTCCCTCTGTCAGGCAATCAACATTGTTCACACAGTTTATCCATCAAAGGTCGGCAGGAACTACAGAAAACTCTGTGCATAAAGAGGAAGACAAAGGAAAGGGAAGAAAATTGGAAATGAAATATTGGAAATATTTTTACAGAGTGGGTCTTCCAAATGACAAGAAGCGTCATGGTATTTAGTCATACAGAGTTGTTTTATTTGTCTAGGAGGCATCTCTCTCAGCCAGTTCTGTCTCCCCTCTAATACAGTAGAGGAGAATGGGTTGTTCAGTGGAACAGCGTTCTTCATGTGATGGCCAAACGAGGCTTTCCTGAAGCAATGAGGCTTTGCAGTCTGTTGTATCGCCAGAGATTTATTACTCAAAGCCTCATTTTACTTGAGTTTCACTCATGATACTTTCTACTGAAAGTAATGAAGTGCAGCCAAATCATAATCAACTGTGCCGTTGGCAAATGTATTGCAGCAGCTGAGAGTGCTTGTGTAGCTGAGAGAAGAAAGAGGATCCTTTATTGAGTTTTATTTAGAAATAAAAGTTTTTATCATTTTATATGCCATATATCCTTTACATTTTAGAGAGAGATATATTAAAGACATTTCCTCTTTCTTGCAGGATCCATCTAGTGCTCACACTGTCAAGAGTTCTTCAGTACATTACTTAGCATACTGACAAAGTCTCAGCACTTTCTCTAAACCAGTCACCCAACTACCCACGAAAGGTTCAGGGTTCCCGGTCAGTTTATCAACAAATCAAAACTCAAACTGAAATGGTCATGTGATTTTGTATGAAACAAGGCAAGCTTCAGCAGAAACTGCTGTACGTCTCGAGTCACACTTCAGAGGCTCGGTGTCATAGGTAACATCACTACATTCTACAGAAAAATAATTCCTATGAAAATATGCTGTTAAGTATTTTAAAGCCGTATTACTTTTGGTCACGTGGGGGCTGCAGATGTTGTAAACACAACTGAGATCTCAATACCTGGGCACAAAAAAACAAAAAGCGTCTGCGTAGCTACAAGAGGTGACTGAAAAGATATGCATTTTCTTCTCCAGTTCTTTGAGAGCTGGATTTAAAATCATAAAATATATCAGAGAGGAAAGTGCTTCTTGTCTTAGTCAGACCAGTTGCATTCATCACGGATGTGCTGCGATACTTACGTCTATCACTTTGTAGTATTATCCTGTTTCAGTGTGGCCTCTGTGTCATCCAAGGCCCTAATATCTAATGAGACAATTAGTCCACAGACGGAACAGAAAAAACAGGGCATGCAGCATTAAAGCGACAAGTGAAACTCTGTACAGTCTACAGCAACTATCCCTTTATATATTCATCTGCTTGCAATACCTCTGATCCACATGTGCTGCTGCCGGGAGACACTTGTGTGCTGTTCCCTGGCTTTTTGCTCATAGGATACTGTACGGGACAGACCTGGTGTTTCTGCTGGAAAGCCGGTTTTATTTCAGGCTGGACACTCGGAGAGAAGGAGCCTTCACTCACAGAAACCTGCTTAAACTTTCAGTATTTTTACCAAATGGACCGGTGAGTGGGACTTAAGTGATTCAGCGTGAATGTTGACGAGACTGGACTGATCCTTTTGCTGGTGACTGTGGAGGTGAAGAGAAAATCAGTGGTGCCGTCATGAGAGCAAGCATCATTTCACTGAACTGTGTATCTTCATACAAATGGGTTGTAGAAGAAGAAGAAGCCAGCTCACACCTCCAGTCCAAAACTACAAAAATGTGCACAAAGTAGGTGGATTTTCTAGTGCTGATGCCACCCTCACTCCAAGATAGTTTTGCAAGTCTGTCTTGCAACAGTAGGTCAGGTGCTTGTATGAACTTTGCAGCTGTTTCATTTACTCCTTTTCATACTAACTGTTAAAAGGTCCCTGCTTTTTTTTAAATATACAAAAATTTATATGAAGGTACAGCAGCCAGAATTTGACAAATCTTTAGTGCAAAATTAGATTAAAACAGCATTTTGGACAAGTTCCAGTCAGGTGTCAGGGTGCACCACAGTACTGAGTCGGCTCTGGTAAAAGTGACAAATGATTTACTGCAGTTTTTAGACTCGGGAAATTGTGCCATTCTAACTTTTAATATTCTTGAGTCATCTCCAGCATGTACAAGGCATTCAGGCTAATGCCTTAAAATGCTTTTCGTTGTATCTGCAACATAGATCGGCACCAGTTATTACATTTCATCCTCTCCTGCGGTGTGCCCCATGGCCCAATTCTAGGCCTTATTATATTTTCATTATACATCCTCCACTGAGATCTGTCTTCAGGAAATTCAACATCCCTTATCCAGACAGCTTTACATGAAACCTAGTAAACACAAATTACATTTTCATTGAATTCACATTACTCACTCACACCGAGGGACTCACTTTACAGCCACAAGCAAAACGTTTTTCTGTGTTCAAACAGGCACCTGCCTTTGTTTTAAGACAGACTTGAAAAATTGTGAACCTGAAAGCTTTTAGAGTAAAGATGTGTGGAGTGGTTGTACCTCTTATTCTCTTCATTCTATGCTGTTGTTTTATGCCCAGCTTCCACGTTGCACAGGAGTGTCTGTTTGCACTCTGTGTGATCAGCAACGTCTTCAATCCACCACAAAAGCCAAAATAATTCTCTAATACTGTAGTTAATCAACTGTATAACCTCATTGTTTTTGCACTAGTTTACAGTGGAAATATTCTGTAGTTACCATCTCATGTTGCTGCATTTGAACACCTATGTAGTGCATGACAATTTATTTAGGGTGTACTGTTTGTGTACGTCTGTATATTTTGTCAGGATATGAAAATAATATAGTGAAGTAACTGTGCCAAACAGTAGACAGAGAAGAATAAGTCAGGGGTCCCCAAAGTCTGACACTGAGACAACTGCGTCTCCCACCCCGCAACACCATCCTGTCCTCCCGATAGTCTTTGTATTTCTTCTATTTTGTAGATAATCATGCTCCGTGTTTTGAAACTACCGTTCCCATAGTGCTTTGCAGCATATAAGCCGGAAGCATAATGGCGCCATATAGCCGCTAAATTATTCTGTGGGCTACAACTTGAATCCTCTTCTTCTTTATATTTATTTTTTTAATCCCAGCCTGTGTTTGCTCTAATTTTAGCAAAGTGGCAGCATTAAACGTGTGCCGAGTTGGATATTAGCAGTCAACTGCTGTACGAACAGCTGTGACTGAATGACTTTGATACTGACGGAAACTTCTAAACATGATGGTTCTCAGGCAGGTTCTGGATGTTTACGGAGCGTCTGTCACCACATGATCTCTAAGCGGAGCTGAGGACGTTTACTAGTAACTGAAGACATCCTCAGAAAGCGTAAGTCCCACAGAATGTACAAATATGTACATTATACCTGTGACTAAATAATGACCCCGGGAACAGGTAGTTTTAGGTTCACCTGTCCCTTTCACTTCACCTTTGCCTAATTTCTCAGTTTGAAAACCCCTGATTTAGACTTTATAGGAGTTTATTATATATAGTACAAAGAAGAGATGCCTACTGAAAGCATTACTGGGTGGATTTTGTTTTTTTGGTGATTACCATTTTACTCTAATATTGTCTGAGAAAGAGAAAACATGTAATGCTTTGGTTTTTACAGCAGAGATGAAGTGTTGCTGTTATCATGGACAATAAGCTGCTTTGCATCCTGATGTGCTGTGGGTGGCAGACATAGTTTTTCTGTTTTCAGGAGCCATGGATGTGTCATTGTACATACTGTAAAGATGTATATGTAGGAGTTATGGTTGAGAGTTATTTATTTACCTAAAGATCATAATGTTACTGAGGATTTCAGGTCAAATGTATTTGAAATATGTAGCATTTTATTTGTCACTTTTGGTGGCCATTAAGGCCGTGGACCAACATGAGAGAGTTTTTGTTTTTACCAGTGCAATATTGTTCCAGTCACAGCCATGCGAAATAACCAGTATCACTGCAGGGGCACAGTACAATCTGCCACAACACATGCTACAGGCAATTCAGTCTGAAATCACACACACACACCACCTGTAGTTGTTTCACACCTTGTATTTGTATTTGAGCTACTGTTGACCTCTGCTGACTCTTTACAAAAACCGCTGAGCATTTTGTAGGACTTACTGTACCTATTTTTCAAACTGGAGTATTTTAAAAAAAGAAAAACCTTTGAAATATAACTCGACACTGTTTTTATTCAGTCAGCAGTGGGTGCATGAGAAAGTGAAACCCCATAATGAAGCAGCTCTATTTAACAAGCTGTTGCATGTCATCCAGCCAGACTGGAACTACGTAACCTCTGTTCTAAACAATAATAAAACAGTTATGTTGTCCACTGTGTCCTCACTGCTTCATGAAACTTGGGTCCAAACATTCTGCTGGTTGGTCAGCTTTAGTTATTAGCTTCTCACAACAACACATCACGTTTTTAATAAGGCAGTCTTTATAAATAGGTTAGAAATTGTAGCTAATGGTATTTTAAAGGTTAAAGGAGTAGCTTTATATCTTAAGAAATAGACCCATTCTCTTGTTCAATGATGAAATGATTGACATTAATGTAACATAAGATCAGTTTTGCTTATTGGTTCTCTCAGTCAAACCTAAATTACAAACATCATCAACACAGACGCCCAGTGGCTCATTTTACACACAAACTGGAGATGCTCTGTTCACCCCTGAGCTGAAACAAGGGAAAGAACAGGAAGAAAATCCTCCAAATATTGCACAAAATGGCAACAGCTGTTTATAAAATTGGCCATAGTGAAGATAAGCCACTATCGGCCGTGTAAAAAAAACTTTTATTCACCTTTTTTGTTTCCAATGATGCACTTGTGACTGACCACACATACAGAAACCTTGTAAATATGCAGCACAGGAGGATGGAGAGCAAAGACAGTCTGCTCTTTGGTTTTACAGATGGACGCATGGATGAGGGAAGCGATGGCAGCCTGTACAGCCGAGGTGGAGGGGAGAGATCAAACCTACAGACACAGTAAGTAAAATCACAGCTGAGCTAAATCAGCTGTCTCATCATCAGTGACCTCCTGAAAGACGAGTCAATATTACAGTGAAATCTCATTGATTTTGATCTGTGCCTATAGTGCACGAGGCCTTTTGGGGGTGATTTGTTTGCTAGCTTGTTCCTCTTCCCGGAGTGTACAGCGGAAAGACTTGACTTTATCTGAAAGAGAAAAAGCAATGAGTCAACTATCAAGACGTCTAATAACAGCTGAGGTATTGGAGCTGATTTGTCCTGTAATACAGACAATAAACCCCAGGAGCACGCTGAATGAACGATTGCACTGCGTTATAGAAGGCAGTGCTTGTAGTGGTTAGTTTGAGTCTTATTAGTGCTGCATGTACAGCGCTACAGCCTTTATGTTAATCTGACGGCCTTTATTTGCATACTGATTCCCACTGTGACTTCAATGTGCCATGAGCAAAGGGGTGCAGGTCTCACAGGGGCGTAGTACTTGGTGTCTGTACAGCAGATTTTACCTCTCAGCTCAGTCAGAATGTCAATCTTCTGGTCCAGGATTTGTTCTAGTTGAGTTGCATACGACTCGACATCGTAGTCCACCTCCTCGGTCATTTCCAAAAGCACCTTCTCATCTTCCAGCCAGCGGATGGACTCCTACAGGAGACATGCTGCCATTTAGTTGTATTTACCTAAATGTTGATTAAATATGTCTAACACTTTTTTTATGAGCTACATAATCCAAATACTGGAGCTACTGGTTCAAAACCATTACAATTATGAGCCTAAAGGATAGATTTGGGATTTTCATCTCTGCCCTAAAACAATTATTGATGTACCCATGTGCAAATTCAAACGGGCTGAGCACTGTGACTCTTCCTACTCCTCACCGGAGCTTTTCATCCAGTTTGCTGTAGGGACAAAATGCACATGCATTCTTTTTTTTTTTTTTTTTTTTTTTTTTTACAAAAAAATTCATAAACTTCAGTCGACCTATGAAGCTAAATCAGGTCAGTTTAGTACAAATTTCCATCTTTGTTTTCCAAATAGTAGTTTCTTCCCAAGCTGAAGCAAAAATTTCTAAAAGCATGTTTTTACTTTGTTACAGGTTATTCATTGTAGACTGATGAGCCAAAATATTTATGCGTTAAATTAAATCTCCAACTCATTAAGGTGAAGGGGTCTGAAGCCACTGTATGTAAACACTCCTACTGTCTTTTCAAGTTCTTATGTTTGTCTGGAAATCTCGAGCGGTAGCGCCGACCTCCACCGGTGCTCAAACTGCACGGCGGGTATGTGCATTCTCCTGCGTTACCTGGAACACGGCCCTGTGGTCCTCCAGAACCTGCTCTTCCATCTCCACCAGCTGAGAGACGGCTTCATGGAAAGTGAAGAGCTGTGGGGAAACCTCTTCCTCCTGTAGAGAGCACAACCATTTTCACACTGATCATACTGTGACCTGCTGTATGGCTCTGTACCGTGGAATCCACATACTGTGCTTTGAAAACAGCTGGTTAGGCTTTAAAACTGATCTAGGACATTAGTGGATCGGTTCATAAATTTTCAAATCTGTCAAAACAACCCTCAGGTGCCCATATAAGTAATTAAACATTCCTCTGTCTGCTAATACACATCCAGTAGTAATCCTCATTATGTGGGGGAAAAAAAAGTCTCAGTTCTGAAACAGAAACCACTCAGTTTCACTCGGAGTCTCAGTAATGGCCAGAAGGCACAGGACGAAGGTTTACAGTCAGCAAAAACTTTTTAAAAACCATACATATGAGAATGGAAGCAGTTTTTTTTAGATGGGCAGAAAAATGAAAAATGTAAACCTCTCCCTTTACAGGTATGTTAAATCGAGGCTGCTGTCCATACACCTGAGTGAATCAGTGTTTATCTTACATTCTGTTCACATAGCAGCTTCAGGTCGTCTCTCTGCGGAGAGCTCCCGACTCCCCACTGAGCCTCCAGCACCTCCAGCTGGGTGACGTGTCCTCCCTGACGACTCTCTATCGCTGCTGCGGGGTCCACTGTGAGCTCCTTCACCCTGACAACACATCAGTGCTGCTGGTTAAAATTAACTACTGCTAAGGCATCTGATGACAAAGGTACGGAGCCGCATGCAGTTCATTAATACAGACAAGCTGCTGGTGAACATGCTCAGCATGCCAGGGTGCGATTATGAGACAGACATCAACAGGGTGATGAAATACCATGCAGAGTTTTTATGGAAACTAAGCCTGGGAAAAATAAAATCAGGTTAACATGAACAAATAATGGATAGTAGAGGAAAAAGGCAGACGTTATCCCCTAGGATTAAGTTGTGCAACGGCTCGGGCCAATGTGCATTATGATAAGATATAATGAACATACTGTATTTTTTGGCCCCAGTCTCCTTCAGTCAAGCTGCCATAATTATAAAACCCTCCACATGTTGTAAATGACATCTCCTCTTTCTCCCTCACTGAAAAATCCAGGATCTCTGAATATCCAGACTTTAACTGCTAGGTCTCCCACTTCACTGAAGAGCCTGTTCTCAGTGAACTGAACCTGACGGCTTCAGGTTTTCACATCACACTTTTGTTACATACTGACTGACTCTAGTTCTGAGTGAAGGGTCTTTAAATACAGCCTGCAGTTAAAGGATAAGGCTGGTGATTCTCTATAGCAGGGGTGGGCAAACTACGGCCCGCTGGTCCTTTTAATCCGGCCCGCCGAAGGTCGGTACAGGATTGCCCAAATCAAATCATATTGTGACGATCCACGGGGTCATTACAATATCATAATTATGACTGCATTCATTTGTCCTTGTCCTGTAATGCCTGGCGTTCCACCAGGTGGCGCATTAGACACGGTGATACATTGACTTGATTTTGCAGAGCCAGGGCTACTCTCAGTTAGTACTCTGCTACTGCTCTGAACCCATCTGCAACAATAAGTGGGCCAAAGAAAAGAAAAGTTGACAGTGAGTGCCGAGTGTTCAATAAGGAATGGACAACTAAATATTT